>NC_018392.1:0-21614 GCF_000208865.1 Neospora caninum Liverpool
GTAGAGATCTTCCGGAACCCTAAACACGAAGCCCGTAAAACCTGAAGCCCTGAACCCCTAGAGCCTAAACCCGTGGCCGTAAACCTAAACCCTAAACCCTAGACCCTGACGCCTAAACGCTGAACCGTAAACCCTGAACCCTAGACCCTAGATCCAACCCTAGAACCTACACCCTGAACGCTGAACCCAGAACCCTGAACCCTAAGCCTAAACATTAAACACTAAACCCTAAACCCTGAACCCTAAACCCTAAACCCTGAACCCTAAACCCTAAACCCTAAAACCCTGAACCCTAAACCCTGAACCCTGAACCCTAAACCCTGAACCCTAAACCCTAAACCCTGAACCCTAAACCCTAAACCCTGAACCCTAAACCTAAACCCTAAACCCTGAAACCCTAAACCCTAAACCCTGAACCCTAAACCCTAAACCCTAAAACCTAAACCCTAAACCCTGAACCCTGAACCCTGAACCCTAAACCCTGAACCCTAAACCCTGAACCCTGAACCCTAAACCCTAAACCCTGAACCCTAAACCCTAAACCCTAAACCCTAAACCCTAAACCCTGAAACCCTGAACCCTAAACCCTGAACCCTAAACCCTGAACCCTAAACCCTAAACCCTAAACCTAAACCTAAACCCTGAAACCCTGAACCCTAAACCCTACACCCTGAACCCTAAACCTAAACCTAAACCCTAAAACCTAAACCCTAAACCCTGAAACCCTGAAACCTAAACCCTGAACCCTAAACCCTGAACCCTAAACCCTGAACCCCTAAACCCTAAACCCTAAACCCTAAACCCTAAACCCTAAACCCTGAACCCTAAACCCTAAACCCTAAACCCTAAACCCTAAACCCTAAACCCTAAACCCTAAACCCTAAACCCTAAACCCTAAACCCTAAACCCTGAACCCTAAACCCTAAACCCTAAACCCTAAAGCCTAAACCCTAAACCCTAAAGCCTAAACCCTAAACCCTAAACCCGAAAACCTAAACCCTAAACCCGAAAGCCTAAACCCTAAACCCTAAAACCGAAACCCTAAACCCTAAACCCTGAAGCGTAAACCCTAAACGGTAAACTAAAGCCTAAACCCTAAACCCTAAACCCCAAAACCCTAACCCTAAACCCTAAACCCTAAAACCAAAACCCCTAACCCTAAACCCGAAACCCTAGACCGTAAACCCTTAACCCGAAAACCTAGACCCTAAACCCTAAACTAAACCCTAAACCCTAAACCCTAAACCCTAAACCCTAAACCCTAAACCCTAAACCTTAAATGCTAAACCCTAAACCCTAAACCCTAAACCCTAAACCCTAAACCCTAAACCCTAAACCCTAAACCCTAAACCCTAAACCCTAAACCCTAAACCCTAAACCCTAAACCCTAAACCCTAAACCCTAAACCCTAAACCCTAAACCCTAAACCCTAAACCCTAAACCCTAAACCCTAAACCCTAAACCCTAAACCCTAAACCCTAAACCCTAACCCTAAACCCTAAACCCTAAACCCTAAACCCTAAAAAAACCCTAAACCCTAAAAAAACCCTAAACCCTAAAAAAACCCTAAACCCTAAAAAAACCCTAAACCCTAAAAAAACCCTAAACCCTAAAAAAACCCTAAACCCTAAAAAAACCCTAAACCCTAAAAAAACCCTAAACCCTAAAAAAACCCTAAACCCTAAAAAAACCCTAAACCCTAAACTGAACCCTAAAAACCCTGAGCCCTAAAAACCCTGAAACCTAAAAACCCTGAAACCTAAAAACCCTGAACCCTAAACCCTAAAGATAGTAACTATGTAACGTAGCTAGAAGTTACTCCTGGGCAAGCAATCAACCGTCCGCCACTAACACTCTCAGTGGCTCTACCCTTACGCTTTTTTCGTAGAGAACAACCACATGATGCCAATCGCCTTATCCGCGAAGTGAGGCATCAGATCCCGGTACGTCGCCTACCACCCAATTCACCAACGGTGCCAGCGGCCCGACACCCATATGCTCATACTCGTGTCCTCAGTGAAAAGACCTCACCAAAGGCGCCGCAGAAGACCGCGCATGACACAGTGAACTATGAACCTCTAGTAACCCCCATTGTCTCCGGCACTCAAGTTCGCTTGTGTCTGGCGACATTGCCCAAACGAATAGCACAGCTAATCTGATGAAGCAACTACGCCCTAGAACGAAACCTACCTTCAATTTCTCACAGCAATGCTTCCCGACACTGCTCGCAGGCTCTGCATGGGGGTGGGACTATCCGAGCACCGTCAACGTGTTGGATAACCGTAGTGCTCCGGCTGCTGCTATCGCGGCGGCAAACCGAAACAAAATCCATCGGAGCAGCGGCCGCCTCGCCTCCACCCCCAGCAGTCGATGACCGGGTCCTACCACCGCCTACGCATCTCTACCCCTGTGGCGTCTGCATCGCGGCCTCCTGTTGCTTCACCCACATGGCCGCATACAACCACTAGGCCGAGTATGCTGAGCCTGGCTCCACTGCCGTCAGCATCACGGCTTCACTCATGAGCACACGCCCTGTGCTGCTAGTCCCCCATTCAGAAAGTGTACACTTTTTAAAATGGTTTAGCCTACGAGTCTGCGGCGACAGGAAGCCACTACGGAACTCTACACCCGCGGGCCAGCACACAATACTGCCGGACATGAAAACACAACTTCCCTACCTGACGATGTATGACGTCGTCCGTACCTTCTTCCCCTAGACAACCACGACGCTCGCCAAATCGAGCAATGGACGAGGTGCTGCATCCTATCTCGTCCTCTCTGGGACGCTACAGGTCACCGATGATGCCAGCGGCCTGACTCGTGTACGTCGACAACGCGGGCTCACGGGAGTGACGTCAACAAATCCGTCGCAAAGGCGAACCGATAACCCGTTGCACTGTGGAAACGTAGTAGCTGGCATTGTCCTCAGGTGCTCGAGTTCGCGATGTACTTCGCAAAAATACCGTCATGAATACCGCATGTCAGGTAGCGATTCCCGGACGCTTAGGTTAAACCTAGCCTCACTTATCTCAGCGGCATTGTCCCTTATACTCTACAACACATCCCATACTGCACCGCGTATGTCTCAAAACCCATATTGTTGCCGGGGCCAGCGCGACCCTACGAAAGCAATGGACGCCCGTATTACTCCAGGCGGCTCCCATAGCGTTGTACACCGGCTACATGCTCCGTCCTAACAGCTGCCCCCCGTCACCATAACGCTCAGTCGAAGAACCGGTCCCCACCACAGCCTACACTGCTCTCCACTTGAGGCGTCTGCGTCAACCCCTCCTACCGCTGTAGCCGCATCAGGCACAAACCTCCCGAGTCAGCAAAGGGTCGCCTGGGGCCACCTCTGTTATGATCACGACTCCACATTTGATCACACTTCTACTCTGCCAATCTACCGTTGATAAAGGCTACATGTTCGCCTATGTTGTATCAGATCACTCTGTAACACGAAATGATGAGTATCCTGCACAGCTGAAAAAAACGTGCTGCTTGACACCAAAAACACACCAACTAACACTGTCAACCCCTTCATTCATACGCCTACCAGCTGGCCAGCAAGGAGCAATGACCCAAGGCATACAGTGGCACACTGAATCGCAGCCGGTCGTCGAACACTCAATTTACCGACGACGCCAGGGACCTGCACGCAGATGCCGGCATGGGAGGCCTCAGCGGAGCGACGCCATAAAATGCGCCGCAGAAGCCCTCTTATGAGACAGTGCACTATGAAAACCTATGCACCACCGTTGCCTCCTCCGGTGCCCGATTTCGTCATGCATATCGATATATTGACGTGATGAATACCATCCTTCACGTGATGAATCCCCTACGACAGTGCATAAGCACAACCTCGGCTCTCTCGCCGCCATTCAGTCTCTGCTCCAACAACACACCGCACCTCATGATGCTTGACAGATCACGCTGACAGTGTAATGTGAACCAAAGGGGCCATCGACTCTCTGTCCAAACGGTAGTTGTCCATCGAGCACCATTTGGCTGCCACGGTATTCGGATGCTGCTTGCACGCAAAAGCTTGAGAGCCGGCGCGTCAGGGCATCACCCGTCGTAGCGCGGACCGCGTCCTGAGACCGCCTGATCTGCTCCAGTCTATGACGTCCGCGGAGGGCCCTCGTCCGCGTCTACACCTAGCCACGTCTTCTGCTACAGGGTCAAAAATCGGGCGTCTGGCTCCACCGCCACCATATTGCCGCGTTAACAAATCCCTGGCTGTCGGTGACTCAGAGTGCCTATACGTGGCAGAAGTCGCTGTGCCCTCGCTTGCCGTCCGGCGCGCAGCCGCAGAGGGTGGCCGGAGAATAGCAAGCGATAGTGCTGTACATCTGAGTGAACGGGGCTACCTGAAATGTCAAAACGGCTACTTTAATCTCGACTTTGAAACGGCAGGCGCTGTAACGAATATGCCGGGTCCGTTAAGGCAATTTTATGATCAACGGATGAATCCATGAGGTGTGTCAGCGACAGTACACCAACTCGGTGCAGCGCTGCTGCAGTATGGGTCTCCGCTCTCAACAACGATCTCGGATCGTACTTCATTTTTTACGTTGATTGACTTCGGCTGTCAGACGACACCCTTCATAGATGTCCCCAGACTCTAATGACCTCATCATTCAACACGCATCCAGTGCACCAGATGGAATGTAGGGAGACTCGTAGCGAGACAAGCAGTAAGCGAGCAAGTTAACCTCACTGTGGGTAGCGTCTGTCACGTGGAACGTCAGATTGTGGAAGTGGTGCAAAGACACCAGGTCCCAAAGTCACCTCCAGGGGTAGTCCAAATGAGGATGTAGTGAGGTACACATACAACGCGGTGGCGGGCTTCGCCTATCACCCCCAGTCGACAGCACGGCTACACGGTCACACAACTGATGTAGCCAACGTTACCCGATCGCCCACTTTTCCATCTCCTAATGTGTGCGTATGAGGATTGATTTTGGCGAGTTACAATTCTCTGACTTGGAATGAAATGTGCATTCCCTAATGTGATTTACCGCTGGTACCAGTCACATTAGTGTCAACTGTCATGACCGACTCCGGCATAACTGCAGCATTCGTCTGCGCGTTTATCATGACGGTTTGCGTATTGGTCTGACTGTCAACGCTCTCACACAGGCATACCCCTAGGAAAAACAAATTCTCTCTCGGCGCGAAACGTGTCCCAACCAGCCTCTTTTCTCCTTCAAGTTTGTGCTGGAATACTACGGTTTCTGTGTTCCTGAGAGATTCAGACGCATTGAGTGCTTCTTTAAGCTGCAATTTAAACATGTTTTGGTTGCGGTTAACGCGTCAGTTGCGACTTCAAAAAAAGCAAGCGAATGGAGATGGCATGTGTACTATCTGTTTTTTTCCCGTGACTGAAGCAATGACCACCAGTGCCTCTCTGTACGTCGTCTCCGCCAACCAGGAGGCAAGTTTTGGGTAATGCGAACTGTAGACATTCGCTTTGTGGATCATTACAGGTTCTATCTGGGGTACGCCCCTTCGATTTAAAGTTAGTAGCTCCACAGCGAAGCAGCTCTTATGAAGGACGGCAAGAAGTCTACAATGACACGGTGTAGACGTCCACCAGATTCCGTAGAATCGTTGCACTTCCTGGGGCGAAACAAGACTCGTACGTCGCGTCTATCCGTAGGAATAGAGGAGATGTGTCTTGTTGGACTGCTACCTACAAAACGATTTGCTTTTTTGCCACAGGGCAGGAACGCACTGGCGAAGTATAAGATACAGCGTTGGGCGACGCTCTAGAACGAGAGGAATATTCTCACGAACCGCCGCTACTCTGTGAACTGTTCAGTGTGGAGAGACTATCTCGCTTAGCCCGCTGACGTCACACAACGTCTTATGATTCCTGTTGCGCTAGTGCTCCTCTTCCGTACACAGAGTCAATCTGGCATCCTGCCTGTTGCCTCCAGTGTGTAATCATCCTCGTGCTGCAATAGCGAACTCGAATTAGTACCTGCTACTTTCAGACGTTCTGGAGCGATGCCAACATTGAAGAACATTTCCCGCAGTCAAAACTGGACATACACGTATGTGATCAAGGAATGAAAGAGACTCATCTCCTGTGTTTGACGGCTGTTCATAAGACTCGCAGCGTGAGACAGAATCATATGTGATCCTGTAACAATGATGCGAGATTATGTGACGGTTTTAGCCTCGCGACCCAGAGAAATGTCTCCAGCTTCGTGTTGGATGAGAGAAAGTGAATGCCCTAGAACGCTCGGGGTTGTTTGTGGGTACCCATGTCAAAATTTGCTGAATGGGCCAAACTATTGCCCAAAAAAGTTTGCGAAGAGCCCAGGAGTACCCTTCAGCTGTCATCCAGCTGCGTTTTCCACGCAACTCTGTAGTCTCTCCTGAGAGTTGTATGAGCCGACCCAAAGTGTGGCCTCATCCATTGTTTGACGGTTAGTCACATAAATGCGGATGGCTGCAGCGTGCGGCTATGAGTAATACAAAGGTGTGCCAGGCATCTCCCGTCCCCTGCACTTTCGTTGTTCTCTCCGTCTCTTTCAGGTGGTACGTGCTATGGTTCTTTCTCCGGGTGCCAATCTATTTTCTGTTATCATCCGGCCCCATTACTGCAATATCTGTTGAGAGTATCGCCCAAACAAAATAGGCTGCTTCGCCGGAACGACAGCTTGCCTCTCCACAAGGACGCATCAATCATTTTGGAAATGCGGAATTCCAACGCGGACAAAGCCAGTCTGGCGCTCTGCTGTTTTCTTAGCCAGCCAGCGTGTAGCTGCGTACTACAGCCTGAACGGCCTCGTACGAAAAGATACACACATGACGGTTGCAGCTCGAGCGGTTCTCTCTCCAGTTTCGAACTTGGTCCCTCGGGTGCAGCGCCATGTCCAATAAGAGAAACGGTGGCACTATCAGTCACGAGAGCTCACAGGTAGCACTCCTGGTGGGTTGCTAAGCTGATTGACAATTTCCTTCGGCAAGGAAGAACAGAGCTGTTATTCACAGAAAACTGAATGCATTCACAAATCTACCGGCGCCTTGTTGTATTTACACCGTAAAAGATTACCAAAGATGCCTCATCAAGCCTCGCTGTATGTGACAGTGAAGCGCGTCTGAGTTCCAGTATACTAAACTGTGCATGCAAAAACGCCTGTTTGACGTGAAGGATCCGGCAAGACGACCCTCCTCTCTCAGGTGTTTTGCGCGTATACTGATGAGAAAAAGAGACCTCAGAAGCCTCGTCGAGCTTTAATATACACGTCATCGGGGATCGGGATGACTTGCTCCTTCGGCTCGTACAGCTTCTCGGGCCGTTCCGCAGCCTGCGTTCAGGTGCATGCAGAAAGACAATGTCATCATTTTTTGCAAACAGAAAAGTGACAAATCGTGATGGCTGCCCAAAAACACTGTTATACCGACCTTGCTGCTCTGTACCGGTGCGCCAATAATCTCCAAACAACACATGCGGAGCTCATAAAGTTTCCTTGCCCTCCCTCGCCTTCCGATCATCGATGCAAAATACTCCAGAGTCCTCGCGCAAGCTGTGCTCGTCAAAATCGCGTCTTCTTTTCTCAGGACCGCCTGCTCTGCGTCCCGCGACACATGGAGGAATCAGTCGAGAACAAAGGAACCCAGTCGAATATCTTTTGACGATCCACACAGTTCTGACTGTGGTCTTGCAACAAACTGGAACAAGGTAGATATCCATTCCTCTACGACCACGGAAGCATACACACACATGTGCATAAGTTCGGTGGTAACAAAGGGGACGGAAAAGGTGTATAATGCCACTCCTCTACGAGAGACAAGCATTCTGAAAGCAATCCAACTTTTCTGCATCCCAACGGTTTCCTCACTCACGTCCATGATAAGATCCTTAAGCATTTCTTGGTGTCGGACTGCCGCTGTCGCCTCTCGTGGCACCTCGCGTAGTGAGTTCAGAAGCAGCTCGCCGCTGAAACCAAACAGCAAGTCTTCACTTCACGTGAGTTTACAAAAATACGTATGCACGAATATGTACGTGTACACAAATATCACTCACATGCACATATTTTGGTGGCCACTCGCACGCATACACATATACGTGTATCCGTACACATACGTGTCTCTGCATGTGAAACAGCAAACATGCGTGCAGACGCAGATGCTACACGCTGACAACCGAGTCAAAGCAAAGGTGTACGCAAGAGGGACGGCGTTTCCGCCTTGGACGTCTCGTCCCGGACGAGGCGCCAGAGCGCCCGCAGGTCGAAGGAGCTGACCATTTTGTCTTGTACGGTTCAACTTTGCACGCCTTCTCGACTAAATTCAGATTAGTCCAACTGCTTACCAATTCCAAATTTCCACGGGTCTCTTCTTCCAGCCACCTGGGGTACCCTGCGCTTCAATCTGGTCCAAAACTTCTGCGCCAGACTGGAGCTGTCCGAAGACAACGTGCTCGCCATCTAGCCACGGGCATGCGTCGAATGTGATAAAAAATTGGCTGTTGTTGGTGTGCTGTCTCCGCGCCTTGGCCATCGACAACAAACCTGGCAGACACGCGGAGATACACCCAAGACGATGGGGCAGAGAAGCACAGAGGAGCACGAAAGAAAGCAGAACAAAGCGAGGACAGGGGAACGCACAATCGAGACAGAGCACGAATATGGGGAAGAAAGCAGAACCCAAGTCACGCGACGAGAAACTCGGAACCAGGGACAGAGAACACGCAGTGCCGAGGCGAGAATTGGACACAGCCCGATGGGAGATCGAACTGTCGGTTAACTGCCGAAACCTGGCCCCTTCTTTTCGTTTCAAAACGAAAAAGACACCAAGTTCCTGCACGCGTCGCGTGCAAGTCCTACACAAGTTAAAAAGTCGCCAGTGAAACGAAGATACCAAAAAACAGAAACACAATCTCTACCGATTTCGCAGCACTTGGCACCCCTCGAAGCTACACGCAACCTGGACTACGCAGATAGCGGGAAGAACACGTGTCCAACTGAATGTTGGGGGAAATGGTTCTTTTGCCCGTATACGACCTGTTCCTAGAAGACGCACGCTTTTCCCTTTAGCTGCATTTAGAGGCAGTCTATCTTCGATCTCCTCACGGCCCCAGTCCGCATGCCACCCCGTTGTGCGGGAGAGTCTGCCACGGCGACACACAAGTGCTGTCGGAGAAACCTGGAGCACCCACAACTCGCTCGAGCTCCCATGAAGGTAGTTCTACGCTACTTGTTACGCAGCGCGTGCCTAGTGTCCGTCTCCTCACATGTGCTCTTCACGTCCGCCCTCTAGACCAAGTAGCGAGTCGCTCTTCACACAGCCCGTCAATCACAGGCCAGTGCCTTCATATTAAGGCTCTTTCGCGGCCCAAGCGAGTCCTTCTTTCAGGTCCGTCTCCTCACCTCGTTTCGAGTGCTTGTAGAGGAAACGCTCATCACGGAAGAACTGACCGTAGATGCTCTCCCCGCCCCTGCCGTCGCCCCGGTGAATATCTCCTCCCTGGCACATCTATAAGGAAGAGACGGCACGACACGCTAAAGTCGCCTTCCATACTCAAGGCGTCTCCTTGTCAGAAGGGGAGCGGGCCACGCAACGCAGATTCGTCCACTCACAGCATAAATGCAATTCAATCAGAACACGGTTTGAATCCTCATCCTTTCTTTCACCTTTCATTGCTTGGACAAGGACGGAAGGATCGTGTTTTCCCCTGCATCTCCTCTTCACCGCTGACGAGTACACAGAAGACGCTCCGTACCACGCCAAGAGCGCCTGCCACGGCCAAGTCTCGCTGCCACACACACACACCTTTCCCATCCAGAGACGCAGAGCGTGGCAGTTTCTCTAGCTGCTCGCGTGTTTGAGTAACCGATCAAAAACGACCGCTCCTTTGGTACCTACACACCCAGAGACATACGGAGCCGCCGAACCGACCATCAATCCCCGGTTCCAGAGTATGCTGATCTCTCGCGTCGAGCACGGCCTTGCGCGCGCTCTTACGAAACGAAAAACGTGTGTTTTCCGGTGTTTCACCTTTCATCCATCGCGGGAAGACTGGTTCGGTTCTTACAAAGCCGGGGACGATTCTGTGGAAAGGGGTGCTCTTGTACCACCGAGGGCGCATCCAATAGCCGAGGCCAGTCTCTCCTGGAAAAGAAGCGAAAAGATTTTACGGGTCTACAAGGACCGTGACTCCAAACATGGGCACGTGCCTTTACATCCGCATGCATTGACGAATCGCTACATGTGGCCAAGGTGAATTCACAGCAAACAGCCCGTTCGTGACGTGCTCCATGGCTGAGCCTAGGAACAGGCAAAAGGGGGGTGGTGAGACGAGGCTCCTGAGTTATCGTCGACGGCTTGGCTTTTTGCGCCTCTGGAGTTGCGTGTGACGCCCCCCCCCCTTCCCCCCCAGAGGTCTAAAATCAGAAGAGCGCAGGAAATGCCTACCCGTGCAGAGACACCGGAAGTTCTCGGCCGTTATGGGGTGTGTGTCGGCAAATAACTGGAAGAGCGAGCAGGCGGCAGAGGACACAGAAAGGTGAGACACCGCACACGCAAAGAGTAAATGACACGAGGGAAGACGCCCGCGCTCACGTTGAGTGCCTACGAGCGAAAAGAAGACAAGCTCCAATTAACCAATCAGTCGCCTCGGGACTTCGAACCATCATACGAGCACTTCAATGGACGGTGCAATGCCCTACCCAGACCACTACCGAAGTCTGAACAGATACTCGGAGAAGCACAGAACTTCATGGTACTAGGAAATCCTGAAAGCGACGGGAACCGGAGCCAGGGAGACAGCAGACCCTCCCTCGGCTGCTCGCTGCATGATAAGCGGGCGCAACGGTCCTTTCTTTCATCCGCGCTACCTTCCGTTTTCGCTCTTGGCCTCACCTGAAACACCATGCGTCCTGCATCTCGACCTCCGATGGAAATATCCAGATGCACAAGAGGGTTGGGGAGGAAGGAGCGTCGACCGGCGTCACTCAGTGGAGACGCCACAGCTGGAGGCAGACGAGAAGACGCAGGGGGAGAAGAAGAGGGAGGAGAGGAAGACGCAGCAGGAGGCATGTAGGAGGAGGGAGGGGGCCCAGTTCGCATGGAGCTAGGACTTGTGATGGAAGGTAGACGAAAGCGAGGCATCTTTGGAAAGGGAGAGAAGAAGGCCAGAGGCAGAGCACACACTCTTGGACTTTGCGAGTCTAGCTAGGAAGAACACAGATGATGTCGCAGCCCAGAGATCCGCATTGTTGTCCCACCTCTCACTCTAGCGCTGACATTTTCCCCTCCCTCCGACCCTCCTGTCTCCCCCTAACCCCCTCTCTCCCCCTAACCCCCTCTCTCTCTCCCGCTGATCCGTGATGCGGGGCTCTCCGCACAGCAGAGCGGCTGGGGTTTGCGCCTGGCGGGATCTCCACAGACACAACACAGATCTTCAGAAAGGCCGAGCAGAACAGGCGAAGGCGGAGAGACTCGCGCTTGGACACCGTAACAGGCGCGTACACTCGACACCTCTGTACGTTGACGGAGCACCGGTAACCAACGGAAAAAGGATCTCCTCTCCGGCGACGATGGATCGGACTCAGCCACACACAGAGCTATTCGTAGACGCATGCAGAGGCACACTACACAGACTCCTCGGTGCTCGACTCTAGCTGAACGTCGTCTTTCTCCGCATATCAGTTGGTACGCATGTGCATGCTTACATATGCATACAAAGTTGTGCAAATGCACAAGTGTCTCTATCTATATATATGTTTATATAAATATATACATTTGTCTCTGTTGTATAGGTATGTGCAGGCGTGTGTGCCTGCATGGGTGCAAACCCTCGATTCTTCGTGGTGGTAACGAAGCCAAAACGCCACGACACACAACAAAGTGTGTCGACGGTATCTCGGGATCGAACAGAAGTGACTCTACCCCCGCGCGTCGTCTGGTTTTTCGAGCTATCGGCATATGGAGACTCCCTAGAAAGGCCAGACACTCCGCTTTTCGCGGCGTTTGCGTGTTCTGCGAAACCCGCTTTTCTCCCTGCAGTGACCGCATGCGCGCTGGCCACGGCTCCCAACGTGGGACCCGAATATAAGCTGGATCGCGGAGAGACGGCACGGCGTATCAGAGGGTGAACTGACAGCGTGTTCGACGACTTTTCTCCCGCGATTCGAGAAGAGAGACGAACCCAACCACCGGTAGGGGGTTCGTCACAATTTTTACCACGCCTGTGTATGTGGGGTTCATCTGCGCTCTGAGCGTGGTCGGGGAATTTCTCTCCTGCATGTTGCCTGTGGTTCTCGCCCACCGCAGGTTCACTCTATCTTGTGTGTTTTTCAAACACCACGCGTGGAAAGAGGGCCTTTCTCCCTTCTCCTTCCGCCCTCGTTTATCTCTTCGAGCAAACAAACCGCCCCCGTAACCATGGCGCCAAAAGCAGGTCAGCGGTCCTCTGTGATGAAGTAATCCGCGCGCTAGACCCCACATGCGTACGGAAGAGAGACGTTTCTTTGCTTCTTCTCCGTTGGAGGTTTTTTCCTTTGAATCTTCCGGCCATACGTCACCGCCGACGCCCCAGAAATCCCCGTCCTTCTCTGCTGGGGAAAACGGAGGGGAGCCTGAACGTGTACTCCCAAAACTCCTCGTGTCCTTGACTGAAACTTTTCCGGGGCTTCCATCAAACTTTTTCCAGGCAGATCTTCAATCGTGTCCCTTTTTGAGCACGTCTACACGGGAGAAAACGTTTCCCGCGCAAGCAAATCTCGCCCTCGGATCTGCGGTGTCCCGGCGCGTTCTGCCACCGTCTCTCCGTGTATCCCTACAGATGTATATTTAGGCCCATATGGGCATTGATATGCATGCAGATAAAGATGCAAATGTAGGACCGTACGTTTCCACGAATTGGTGTACGTAATCACGACGACGTACTGCACGTGTGGATTCGTCCGCAAGCGCAGAGCTGTCTCCACATGACTCGACAGGTTCTGCAGGAAGCCATGTGAACACATCGGCCTGATATGCACAGGCGTGCATGCATCCCGTGTATAGGCTGCTGCGCAACTGCGAGGTGTGCTGAAGCCAAGGTTTGAGAGGATTTGTCGGGAATCTGCGGCGCGTGTTTGTTCAGGAGCCTCGTCGGGCGCAAAGGCCACGAAGAAGACTGTGGCGGGGAAGGTGAAGAAGGCGCAGCAAGCTGCTAAGGGCCTGAAGGCGTCCAGCAGCTTCAAGAAGGCTCGCGTCCGCACCAACGTCCACTTCTTCAGGTACTTAGAGATTTGGGTGTGGGGACCAAAAGGGTTGACGTTGGCTGCTGTTCAAAGGAGGAGAGAAAGCTCGATGCCTCCTGCCAAAATGGCTGCACGTCTTCCCCGGGACTGATCATGTCAGAAGTGCATTTTTCCAAAAAGCCATTTGAAACAGGACAACGTCGGGGGTGTGTAAACAGGAAAGGAGCTGCATAGGCATGTGTATGTACGTACACATGTTCCACATATGCATATGTGCATATATGTATGTTTGTATATATATATATATATATATAGATGTATGTATATATATATATATATGTATAACTATGCTTCAGGGCTTGGCATTAGGTGATGAGTGATCGCTTGTCTCCATTTTTGGTTGCTCTCCTGACGACAAAACATGGCAGCGCAGGGGGCAGACAGGAGAGGGGGACGAGTGTACAGGAGAGGGGGACGAGTGTGCGGTGGAGAGCTTTCGGGGTAGCTGGGTGTAGGGCATCTGATACAGCCGTTTATTCGCAGACGCCGAGGCTGTTTTTTCGTCGGCGTCAGATTGTAGGGCGGCAAGATCAACCTGATGAAATTAACAGACGAGGGATAACTCTTTTCTGCCCTCTGCTGTCAGTCGACATCAGCACAAATGCACGGAGAGTATAGCAAGTAGAAAAGCAGCGGATGCAAAAGTCTCTGTTCTGCCGTTTCTTTCGTCGCTGTGTTCTTCGGATTCTCCGAAGGAGCACGGCGCGTGTTCGTGTTCGCCTGTCGTGCTGGCGGCTGGCCTCTCGTGTGTCGTTCTGCATGCTCTTTTCGCCGCGCTGTTGGGTGGCAAGCGTTCACGCTGCCACACCGGTGTATGTACACCCTGCTGTGTGGGCCCACGACGAGCTGTGTGTTGTGCGCGTGTTTTGTCAGGCCACACACTCTGCGCAAGGCCCGTCAACCCAAGGTTGTGCGCCGGTGTTACGAAGCTGCCACGTGCACGTTCCCCAAGCTGGCCAAGACAGACAAGTACACCATCGTGCGTCAGCCTTTGACGACGGAGTCTGCCATGAAGAAGATCGAGGAAACGAACACCTTGGTCTTTTTGGTGGACCCTCGCAGCAACAAGAGGCAAATCAAGCAGGCCGTTAAGGAGCTGTACGACGTCGACGCACAGAGAGTGAACACCCTGATCCGTCCTGATGGAATGAAGAAGGCGTATGTGCGCTTGACTTCCGACTACGATGCCCTTGATGTTGCCAACAAGATCGGAATCATCTGAACTAAATGTCTCGAGATGCGGTTTTTGTCTTCGCCAGTTTTTCTCTTGCGCGGGTGCGTCGCCTTGTTCCTGTGAGAAGGACGGACGCGGAAATCGTCATTTCTTCTCTTGAAAACTCTCTTCTCTGTCTAGTCTCTCTGCACAACCTGAACAAGGGTATGCCGACCTGTGCTCGCTGGCACATCTTACGGCTGCGCGAACACCAGAAACACATGTCCAGGCAAAATGGTTGGGCGGTGTCGACGCGCGACATCGGAAACGCCACAAAAGTACACAACATTGCTAAACGGTGGCCGAAAGTTTCCAGCAGAAAGGGGTTACCGTACGTCTGGGAGATAGACTGCAACACGTGTAGAGGATCAGAAGAGTCACGGTAGAATCGCGCAGCAGAGAGTACGACAGCTGACGCACTCGAGGGCATACGCATTTCCAGAGGTGTTCAAAGCATATCGGTCATCCGAAGTCACAGTAGAAACTGATTTTTCAAAAAGTGAGGACCAGGTGGAGCAAGAGGATAACACAGAGAGCGGGGAGACAGGAGAGCCGCAAAGAGCCAGCCTTCGTTTCCACACTTCAGTCCACGTGTATACCGTTGTGTGCATGCACAACAGTACAGGACCTAGCGGGGTAGGAACGACAGGGTTACTTCCTTCGGGGTGGGTGCGCCGCTGTGTACAGGCTGTCTAATCTAAGGGGCAAGTGAAGCTCGAGGCTATCAGAGGGTCTAGGCCCCGACAGCTAAGGCGAACGCCAATCGGGATGCAGCCTAGATAACGAGGCATGCTCGTTTGAGGGGATGGCAGCGGACTGTACACACATGCCGTCCACAGTCACAGAGAGATCTCTCTCTTCAGAAGGCAGAGACGAAACGGAAAGCTCCTCCCACATTCTGCGCTTCCCCGTTTTGCAATCCACTGTTGTCTGTCAGCGGAGCGCCACGGATTTCCACGAGGAACGATGCCAACTCCCTTCGCGGCCGCTACAACGGTGATGCAACTCTCTTTCGCTGAGAAATACCGAAAAATCTGGTTGATTTGAGCTGACTGGAAACTGTGAATTTGCACGTCAGTGCGCCTGTGTGCCCCGTAACCTTACGCTGTCTCCCCTCGTAATAAATTTCCTCGAAACATTTCTTTGCTTGCGTACACCGCATAGATTCACAAAGTGTCAAACACTGCGGAATGCACGAATGCTCGTTCCGCCAAGAAAGAGCCGGTTGACTCAGAGACTCGGCCGCCTCGCAGCTTGCACCTTCTACACATGATATACGTCTTTCATCCTTGTTGTCGCTCTATGGGGTACACAGATTCTGAATGTGTGCAGAAAGCACTCTGTTTCATTTTCGCCACCGTGCTTCTCCGCCCTTACTTTCGTCCCTCCATCCCACCGTCTCTTCCACCGAACCTCGCCCCCCGTAAGTCGTGTACCCCTGCCGGACGGTCTGAAGCCATTTCACGAGTTTCACTCGCTGATCACCCGGTAAGAGTGGGCATAGGTTGAGGTATAAGACACGGCGCGTGTGAGGGCCTGTCTGATAGGGTAGTACTGTTTGTAACGCAAATATGTTTTCTTCACACGTCTGCCGCGACACTTGTCCCGGCGTTCCAAGTTCGCTCATCGCTCTCTCGCAGCTCCAAAGGCTATGGCCCGGGACTGCCTCGCTGCAGCGGGGAGAGAGAGCTCGAGTTCGGACACTTGAAAGAGTGCATCTACAGGACTTCGTGGACGTACATACACCTATTTGTGGTCCGACAAAAAAAAATAGTTTTGGCATTTCCACTTGCCCGTCAAAATGACCTGGAACCATCTCTAATGAACCCAACCACCAGGGCGGTTGGCTACGTTCGCGTTTTTCACCTTTTTTTATCCGTTGCAACGAAAACGCTGTAGGCGATCCCATCTATAAAAGTTAACAGGCAAGAGGGAGGACTCGGGAAGCCGGTAGCGTCCTCGAGAAGGAACACGGTTGCTATCCCATCGAGTCGTCTTCCTTAACCACACAGAAGTCGACGACGCGCTGTGAGGCTGAGACGAGCGTCCGTTTGGCATAACCTCGCCAGACAGAAGCACTTCAGATTTCCGTGTACCACCTGCAAATCTTCGACGAGGGATCGAGTTCTTGGAGGAGTCAATCCCAGTTCGTAGGTTTCGTCTCAGAGAAGAGACCGACCTCCCAGAAACCCCGAACCCCCTCGTGGCGGATTTTTAAGGAAATTGTCACCTTGTCCACACGCTTGGACAGGGCCAAGGGAAAAAAGTCAAGGAGTTAGGCGCAGGCACATTCCTCGTTCTCTCTTCTCCACATTCACCACATTCGTTGCCTGGGCTCTCTGGTTCTTGCCGGAGAGTCTCGAGTCCCGACACGCTTCTTCCCTCCTCGCATGTACAAGGAAGGAGGCAGTGCCTCATGAGCACAAGAGGAGACAGTCTTCTTGCTCCCCTCACACACACTTTTTTGTCTTCTCGGAAAAGGCCAGACTGGAACAGGAAGGGGGGAGAGACAGAAAATTCAGGAGAAGCGGAACACGACCTGTTTGCTGGTCGCCATATGCGGAGCTCAACAGCTTCGTACACATTATCGGACAATCTTTTTGAAATGTACAGTGGTGTTTGCATCTGCATTTCCAACCTTTTCGTTCGTTGGAAAGCCGGAACTTCACAAGTCTGCAATTCTACATGGGCGGTGTCACGACACCTGCATCGAGAGAAAACTAGGATGGAAAGGAGGGTGCCTGCTCCGGTCTGTGAGGGGAGCGGGCTGATGCAAACGAATCGGAGATGCAGAGAGAACAGGACGGACCCGTCAACTGGGCAAGATTCGAGATTGCATCTACAGCCTCAGTCGCCTGTTCTTCCTGCTCTTCTTTGGGCTGCTGGCGGGAGCTGACAGCGCTGTACGCACGGATAGGAGCGGAAGGAGACAGCGGAGCCGTGGTCAAAAGCGAAGCGAGGTGAGAAGAGACAGACGCGGAATACGAGCTCTCAGCGTCGTGCCGCTGAGGGATGCTCTCCACTGCCTTTTCCCTCCGTTCACAGGAAGCGTCTCTGAACGGAGACACGAAACTCGCCCTAACGCGCTCAACGGCCCCCTCGTGAGCGTCCAGAGGGAGGCTTTTATCTCTTTCCCTCGTGCGCACGGAGGCCACGGGCGATAGCGTCACCGGTCTGGTCTCCTTCTTCTTTTTTCGTGCGTCGGCGCACGCCTCCACCGGCGACGTTTTCGGCTTTCTCATTTCCGTTTTTGATTGTGGAAGAGCCGACGAGAGGGCAAGTCCGTCTCTAGGGCCCTGCGCCCCACATGGACTCTCTCGCTCACAAGGAGGCGCAGCCGGCGCGGCTTTCTTGCGAGGAGAAGACTGCTGCGGGCCCGAGCGAGGGGACAAGGGACACCTTGTGGGGCGACTGAGGGGCGAGAAAAGGGCAGGAATACGTGGGCGCGAGAACGAAGGCGGCGAGCCAGCACTCGCAGACGGCATGAGAGAGTCCTCGAGCGATCGAGGCTCTGGCGAGTGCTGACATCGCGAGATGCACGGCGACTTGACGCGCTGCTCTGCAGGCGACTGCATGCACATCGACGGCGGATAAAGCGGCGGCTTTTGATTGGCGTCTGAAGCCTCAGCCCCTCCAACGAAGAAACGAAACGGCGCAGAGAGACAGCGACCCGACTGACTCAAGTCTTTGTGTCTCCTTGTCATACATCCACTCGTGCTCTCGCTATCCGAGAGGTCTCCGCCGACGTGAAGCGAGGAAGACGCGCCGCTGTCTGATCTCACGCTGTCGAGCGTGCCTCTGCCTGGCAAGAAGCACGGAGGCGAAGAACTGTACAAATCGAGGCCACACGACGAGATCAGGTGCTGTCCCCGAAACGTCTCAGAATGGGAGGCGTCCGGGGTCGCGAGAGACAAGAGAAACTGCGAAGACGGCGGGGAAGGTGACAACGAACTCAGACTGCTTTGCGAGCTGTCTTGGCTGCTCCCGCTCATCGCACTACCGCCACTCGAGCGACAGCCATCCGCATACGAATACTGGTGGACCTGAGAACACGGGAAACACCAGTGCGGCAGACAGATCCTCATGAACACATAAAGAAGCTTGTCTTGGGAAAAAGAGACTTTAGCCGCGCTTTGGAACCACAGAGACGTGCAGACGCTGGAAAAGGACCGTCCCCAAAGTTGACGGTGTACAAGAGTGAGAACCATGCCACACGCCGAGAGGCGCCTGCAAAGCCGAAGTTGTCGAAGCCTCGAGAGCCGAGATTTTTCTGACGGAAACGGACTGGAACTCCTCCAGATAAACACCGGAACGAGTCGGACGAAAATCCGGAGGTGAGACGATTCCGTGTGAAGCCAGGGGTGTGAAGAATGCGGCGCAGTCCCGCAATCGGCCTTGGTTTTCGCAACTGAACACCGGCACTTGTTTCTCTTTGTGGATTGAAGGCATACCGGAAACACACACGTCGCGAACAGTCGAAACAGGGTTCACTCTCTGGCTTTCTTCTGGTTTTGCACCGGTCGCTGAACTTACCTCGACCGACAGCGGGCTTCCAAACGACACGCGCTTCGCCAATTGCGGGTGAAGAGCGGCTTCCTCCCTCTCCGATCCCCGCCGCGAATGTGTCAAGCGCACGAGAAACTCTCCCGAGTCGCTCGCCGATCCGCCAGTGTCCCTGTCGCGTTCCTCAAATGCACACCGGCGAGTCGGGATGGGCAGCAACAAAGCGCCTGCGCTGGGATGGCCTTCTCTGTCTATCTCTTCCCGTCCTAAAGCCTCAGCGTGGGGCGTGAGGTCTGGAGACAACGCAGCAGCGCCTGTCTCGCCACACTCAGTTCCCCGACACGCATCTGCCACCGAGGCGAAAGTCTGGTGGAAGAAGGCCGTCCCTGCTTTGTCGCCTGTTTCTTGTCTGCTTACAGGACTGGGGGCAGAAGATCCCACAGCAGTGGTTGCCTCACTTCCTGCCGCTTCGTCATCCGCGGAAGCTCGCGAAGAAGAAGTTTCAGACAGAGACGAGAAACTGGCCCGCAAGACCGCAGAAGTCTCGGGTCTTCTCGTCTGCGGAAGCGAGGGCCGAGTCCGGAGGTGGCTGCCAACCTTCACGAGCATCCCGACACCGGGACTGCTCTCCAGAGATGGAAGAGACAGCTCCATGGCGGCGTCGTCGTGATGATCCACAGTTTCGAGACTCCCCGTGGGAAACGTCGCTTTTCCTGCTTGCGCCGGCGCAGTCGGCCGACCTGTCGAGCTGCATGCCCGCGGCGTGTTGCTCGGAGAAGGCCCCGATGCCATGACGACGGCGTTGTCCACTGACAAGGCGGCGGGCATTGCAGGCAAGAGGCGGGGAGGAAAACCATACGTGAGCGTCAGGAGACGGATCCAGCGGCGTGCGGGAAGCTTGTGAGGGCCGCAGAAATGCACAGGGGAGCAAAAAAACGAAGGAAAAAACCATACGAAAGGTCTGCCGGTAGATTGGAGGCGCCCTGAAGTGTGCAGCCGTGTCTTAAACCCAGGCCGAGCAGGGAATGCCAAGATTATGCCGGACACTAGACTCGGGTTGAACACGTACTGCTGGCAGAAGGAGACGAGGTAAACGATGCACGTTCCACAGGTGGTCTCCCGGTACAATTAAAAGTGTTGGTGGCGAACTTTCGCCGCTCAAGGAAATGGTACAACCCAGAAAATAGCGGCCACCCGACAACGGATTCGGACAACGAGAGCCCCCCTCGTTGCTCGATTTCCCTTGAGGCAGTTTGGCTTCACACTTTATCTGCTCCAAAGGACAGAGACAGCAAACCGTTGTCAATTACCAAGATAGTGGGAAAGACACATGACGACCGGGACGATGCGTCCGGGAGAAACATATAGCCAAACAGAACCACAGACAGACAACAGCGCCCTGTCAACCGTGAAATGCGCAGCAAAGCGTCTAAAGCTCCGCAGATTTTCCCGTTTTCTCTGAAGCAGGCATACGGCATGAACGGTTCCGAATCCTGTAAGATGCTTGCTTGAAACGAGGCATTTGTGGCATACCGACGGTGTATAACAGGGGTCCCCGGGGACGACGGTTGATACCTCTGCAGTGGTTTGAAGCTTGTTTTCGAAAGGAGGACGTCTTCGTTTTTTCCATTCAAACAAAGCGTCCTCTCTTTTTGAACAGCGAAACCAGAAAATTCACAAACACAACGCACTTTCTGTACGGGGGGCCTTCAAAAATCGGCATAGGCCGGGGCGCGTTGTTGCGTGGGCGCGCTTCGACCGGTGAACACGGTTTTGCGAGTAACCCAACACCGAAGATCAGAAAGTAAAAAAACGTACCCGCAACGTTTCCCTGGAAAGAGCAAGCGCGGATATGCGCTTTTAAACGGGAAAAGTACGGGAGGAAAAGCGCATACTTTTTGAAGAGCAAATACCAGCACACCTTCGATGATCAAATTCTGAGGGGCAGCCGGTTCACCACTGTACACGGACTGGTCACCCCTCCCGAAGCGGAAGGAAACCGTCAATCTGGCCGCGTGATAAGATATAAATCGTTCGGAGAAAGACATTGTTTTGCCCTCCTCTGAACGCTAAGACACAGTGCAGTAGAAGTCGCCCCTCGCGTCCACATTTCCGGGTGACCACTTTTCCCTTGCCGAGCTCCCAAACCCAAAGCGTCCTGTGCGCGCGGAGCGAAGCTGCACGGGAACCCCCGTCTTACCCCCCCGTTTTGCTTTGCAGCGACAAACGGACGGGGAGAGGCTCAGTCGCGGAACCCCGTTTTTGCGGAACCCCGCCTTCTTGTCGACGCGCTGATAGCTGCAGTGAAGAAGGAAGGTGTCGAACTTACGAGGAGGGCCTTGCTCCTGAAGAAGCAGCTTCTCACCGCAACAGGCAAAATCAAGGTGAGCCATGCAGCACAGGACGCTTCTCGTTGTAGGAAGATTCATCCAGATTGTTCCGCCATGTACTGGATATTTGTACTTGTGGCAACTGAGAGTCAATGCCGGCATGATAATGCCGTCTTTCCTTTTCCTTTTCTAGATTTTCTAGAGATCTAGACTGTTAGTCGGAATGTGCCGCAGACCACCAGGTAGCAATCCGTACCGCTTACTACAGGAACGTTAGAATTCATCTTCATGAGTCATATGATG
>NC_018392.1:21714-187904 GCF_000208865.1 Neospora caninum Liverpool
AGTTCCTGCGGGAGTTAATCCCAGCAACTGGTTAGTAAGCGAGTACGAGTGACGACGGTGCCCGGCCTAGGCACGACAAAGCACATGGTTTCTGACCCTACAAAAAGGCACTCTATCGCAGGTTCTCGATGCGGCATCCCGCTCCGTTCTCTCAGGGGTGGTGGAAGCAATCAAAGAAAAAGAACTCAGAGACGCGATCGTCGGGATATGTAGCGACAACCTGAGATTGCCTGCCACCTCAAAGGACCTTGTTGAGAAGTAGATGTCGATGTCTCTCCTGCTCCGTGCCTGGTGTGCATGTGGCAGAATGGACGCGGGAGAGAGCGGGAGAAGTCGTGAGCAAAATGTCGCCACGAGACGACGCGGAGAACTGCAGTCGCCAACTCCTTCCCCCCCCCCCTCCCCGCGAATTCGCCAACATTGCGGTCGTTTTGACGCCCGTGCCACAAACGGCTGTCTGATTCCCCAGGTAAGGAGTCCCTTTTTGTGCAGGTGAACAGTGCTGGGGGGAGAGATACATCCAGGCGGGAGAGAAATGCTGTAACTCTAGTGATACGCAGTCCGCGAGTCAGTGAATTAAAATTAAGAATACGGAAGAGGCAGTTGTAGCTGCCTTCAGCAGACCAGTGGGGCGGCGTACAGCAGTCTTACAGAACTTGGTTGTCTGTATCTCATAACTGGAGTCATGTCCAGTATCGTAGGTACAATAGTGCTTCGGTTTATTTGGTTTGAGAGAACGGAGAGGAAAAAAAGGATTGACGAATGAAGTCTCCAACAACGACCCTGGGTGTTTTTTCCTCGCCGACGACGGGTCTCGCCAGTCGAGTGACAGTACCGTTGATACCACGGGCCCTCACAGAACTAGCTTTCTTGCACTCCTACACCAATGTCCTAGTGACGGAACGCTCTGTTGTGTGGCAAAGAGCATTGATGCAAGGGGGAAAACTGTCACCTGTTGCCAGGAGCCACCGATTTTCACCCCGACATCCCCGTGCCTTCGTCTGGCACGTCACAATCTTTTTCGCTTTCAACGCAGTGAACCGGGCCACATAAATACGGAAAAACGTGCTCAAACTGTCCGTTCTCTGGAGAGACGCTCTTGCCAATTCGAAAAAAGTGAACTGTGCACACGCAACAGAGAATCTGTTCTGTACGGATGGCAATCCGAACGGAGTGGGGGTGGGAGGATCCTGTTTCGCGAACGGTTTCCCTTCCGAAGACAATCCTCTCCAGCTGGGTTTCACCTCGTTTTTACCGTCTTCACTCTTGATAGGAGGACGCTGCCTGGCAAGCGGACACTCTAAAAATCTGGAATGCCGATTTTCTTTGGTCGGTGACTTGACGATGAGAAGCAGTCCGATGACCAATCTTGCGACAGAGGTTCTCACTAACGCACCGCACAGTTCATGCCAGTTTCTCTTAGGTGGAAGCAAGGAAGGACGAATACTGCAGTTGGGGATACGCTAAGCCACCCAAGGTTGAGCATTCATCAGTGAGTTCTGGACAGGTGGAACAGTATGACATCGGAGGCAGCGGCTGTGTCTGTTGACCATCCAAGACTTTAACAAAAGTCGTAACAGGATGTTGCACGTTAATATGCGTGTGTTGCTGCAGGATAGTTTATTTGCCAGTAGCCTACTCGAGTATTAATGACATTGTGTACCGAAAACAGATTTTTAAAACAGTTGCCGACCTCTGACATCTACATGGCATTGCCTTCGTCGACCTCATGGCCCCGACCTCTGTCGCGCGAGAGAAGTCGTTGCTTTTTGAGGGGTGACTGAATCTTAACGGAGCCGATTACCACAAAATGACGGCCCATATATACAAACACAAGCAGTGAAGCCCAGAATCTTAAGAAGATCGACGAGCGAAAGCCACAACGGAACCACAAACGCAGTATGTAACGCACAGAACGAGGGGACAGCAACCCAGCGCATGGGGCCCGCCTTCTAGGAAAAATCACGCCTGAGAATTGGTGACAAAAACACATATCACCCCTCTTCTCTGAGTGATGTATAACGCGTCTCCATCAGAAAGACCGGGAAGCCGGAAAAAGTGCTTCTTCATCAATTCCTAAAACCAACTCATAGTTCATCACGCGTGGAATCAAACATTCCACTCACGCTAGCATGCTCCACAACGAACTCCCGCAACCCATCAACTGTTCGAACACCATTGAATTCAATGGGTTTTCCGCTGCCTTTCCTCACCAACCAAATGGTGGGGAAGCCTGTCCATTTGAACTCGGGGTTGTCTAGCGTGTTTTGAGTCCCGTCCATCTTCGCTACAACCAGATTCTTCGCAGCAGTTGCCGATTTTGCAGCTTCTCGCGCAAATGCCTCATACACAGGCTCGAGCTTCTTGCAGTGGCCGCACCACGGGGCGTACACCTCCAGCAACACGTCCTGTACCACAGAACCACCCCGCGCCGTGCAAACGCGCCTAGTGAACCCACAAGCACCCGTGACACATGTCCCTCGCATTGAGAACAGAACTACATCCCGCCTTATCCATCGAAAACCTATGCCCTAATGCTCACCTTGTCGCTCTGCAACACCTCCTTCTCGAAAGTGTTCCTCACAATGACCTTCACTGGGCCACTGTTATCGGTAGGCACTGACTGGGACAAAGGCTTCGGTGGCTCCTCTGGCGGCAATTCGACCTCGATCTTCGACGTGGCATGTTCCTGCACAAACTTCAGCAGGTCCCTTGCCGATCGGCCCCCGGTATGTTTGATGGGCTTGCCGCTTCCCTTCTTGATGAACCAAATGGTGGGGAAGCCTGTCCATTTGAACTCGGGGTTGTCTAGCGTGTTTTGAGTCCCGTCCATCTTCGCGACAACCAGATTCTTCGCAGCAGTTGCCGATTTTGCAGCTTCTCGCGCAAATGCCTCATACACAGGCTCGAGCTTCTTGCAGTGGCCGCACCACGGGGCGTACACCTCCAGCAACACGTCCTGTACCACAGAACCACCCCGCGCCGTGCAAACGCGCCTAGTGAACCCACAAGCACCCGTGACACATGTCCCTCGCATTGAGAACAGAACTACATCCCGCCTTATCCATCGAAAACCTATGCCCTAATGCTCACCTTGTCGCTCTGCAACACCTCCTTCTCGAAAGTGTTCCTCACAATGACCTTCACTGGGCCACTGTTATCGGTCGGCACTGACTGGGACAAAGGCTTCGGTGGCTCCTCTGGCGGCAATTCGACCTCGATCTTCGACGTGGCATGTTCCTGCACAAACTTCAGCAGGTCCCTTGCCGATCGGCCCCCGGTATGTTTGATGGGCTTGCCGCTTCCCTTCTTGATGAACCAAATGGTGGGGAAGCCTGTCCATTTGAACTCGGGGTTGTCTAGCGTGTTTTGAGTCCCGTCCATCTTCGCGACAACCAGATTCTTCGCAGCAGTTGCCGATTTTGCAGCTTCTCGCGCAAATGCCTCATACACAGGCTCGAGCTTCTTGCAGTGGCCGCACCACGGGGCGTACACCTCCAGCAACACGTCCTGTACCACAGAACCACCCCGCGCCGTGCAAACGCGCCTAGTGAACCCACAAGCACCCGTGACACATGTCCCTCGCATTGAGAACAGAACTACATCCCGCCTTATCCATCGAAAACCTATGCCCTAATGCTCACCTTGTCGCTCTGCAACACCTCCTTCTCGAAAGTGTTCCTCACAATGACCTTCACTGGGCCACTGTTATCGGTCGGCACTGACTGGGACAAAGGCTTCGGTGGCTCCGCTGGCGGCAATTCGACCTCGATCTTCGACGTGGCATGTTCCTGCACAAACTTCAGCAGGTCCCTTGCCGATCGGCCCCCGGTATGTTTGATGGGCTTGCCGCTTCCCTTCTTGATGAACCAAATGGTGGGGAAGCCTGTCCATTTGAACTCGGGGTTGTCTAGCGTGTTTTGAGTCCCGTCCATCTTCGCGACAACCAGATTCTTCGCGGCAGTTGCCGATTTTGCAGCTTCTCGCGCAAATGCCTCATACACAGGCTCGAGCTTCTTGCAGTGGCCGCACCACGGGGCGTACACCTCCAGCAACACGTCCTGTACCACAGAACCACCCCGCGCCGTGCAAACGCGCCTAGTGAACCCACAAGCACCCGTGACACATGTCCCTCGCATTGAGAACAGAACTACATCCCGCCTTATCCATCGAAAACCTATGCCCTAATGCTCACCTTGTCGCTCTGCAACACCTCCTTCTCGAAAGTGTTCCTCACAATGACCTTCACTGGGCCACTGTTATCGGTAGGCACTGACTGGGACAAAGGCTTCGGTGGCTCCTCTGGCGGCAATTCGACCTCGATCTTCGACGTGGCATGTTCCTGCACAAACTTCAGCAGGTCCCTTGCCGATCGGCCCCCGGTATGTTTGATGGGCTTGCCGCTTCCCTTCTTGATGAACCAAATGGTGGGGAAGCCTGTCCATTTGAACTCGGGGTTGTCTAGCATGTTTTGAGTCCCGTCCATCTTCGCGACAACCAGATTCTTCGCAGCAGTTGCCGATTTTGCAGCTTCTCGCGCGAATGCCTCATACACAGGCTCGAGCTTCTTGCAGTGGCCGCACCACGGGGCGTACACCTCCAGCAACACGTCCTGTACCACAGAACCACCCCGCGCCGTGCAAACGCGCCTAGTGAACCCACAAGCACCCGTGACACATGTCCCTCGCATTGAGAACAGAACTACATCCCGCCTTATCCATCGAAAACCTATGCCCTAATGCTCACCTTGTCGCTCTGCAACACCTCCTTCTCGAAAGTGTTCCTCACAATGACCTTCACTGGGCCACTGTTATCGGTAGGCACTGACTGGGACAAAGGCTTCGGTGGCTCCTCTGGCGGCAATTCGACCTCGATCTTCGACGTGGCATGTTCCTGCACAAACTTCAGCAGGTCCCTTGCCGATCGGCCCCCGGTATGTTTGATGGGCTTGCCGCTTCCCTTCTTGATGAACCAAATGGTGGGGAAGCCTGTCCATTTGAACTCGGGGTTGTCTAGCGTGTTTTGAGTCCCGTCCATCTTCGCGACAACCAGATTCTTCGCAGCAGTTGCCGATTTTGCAGCTTCTCGCGCAAATGCCTCATACACAGGCTCGAGCTTCTTGCAGTGGCCGCACCACGGGGCGTACACCTTCAGCAACACGTCCTGTACCACAGAACCACCCCGCGCCGTGCAAACGCGCCTAGTGAACCCACAAGCACTCGTGACACATGTCCCTCGCATTGAGAACAGAACTACATCCCGCCTTATCCATCGAAAACCTATGCCCTAATGCTCACCTTGTCGCTCTGCAACACCTCCTTCTCGAAAGTGTTCCTCACAATGACCTTCACTGGGCCACTGTTATCGGTCGGCACTGACTGGGACAAAGGCTTCGGTGGCTCCTCTGGCGGCAATTCGACCTCGATCTTCGACGTGGCATGTTCCTGCACAAACTTCAGCAGGTCCCTTGCCGATCGGCCCCCGCTATGTTTGATGGGCTTGCCGCTTCCCTTCTTGATGAACCAAATGGTGGGGAAGCCTGTCCATTTGAACTCGGGGTTGTCTAGCGTGTTTTGAGTCCCGTCCATCTTCGCTACAACCAGATTCTTCGCGGCAGTTGCCGATTTTGCAGCTTCTCGCGCGAATGCCTCATACACAGGCTCGAGCTTCTTGCAGTGGCCGCACCACGGGGCGTACACCTCCAGCAACACGTCCTGTACCACAGAACCACCCCGCGCCGTGCAAACGCGCCTAGTGAACCCACAAGCACCCGTGACACATGTCCCTCGCATTGAGAACAGAACTACATCCCGCCTTATCCATCGAAAACCTATGCCCTAATGCTCACCTTGTCGCTCTGCAACACCTCCTTCTCGAAAGTGTTCCTCACAATGACCTTCACTGGGCCACTGTTATCGGTAGGCACTGACTGGGACAAAGGCTTCGGTGGCTCCTCTGGCGGCAATTCGACCTCGATCTTCGACGTGGCATGTTCCTGCACAAACTTCAGCAGGTCCCTTGCCGATCGGCCCCCGGTATGTTTGATGGGCTTGCCGCTTCCCTTCTTGATGAACCAAATGGTGGGGAAGCCGGTGATCTTGAAGTCATCCTGGGAGGGTCGGGTTTCGGTGCCGTCCATCTTGGCGACGACAAGGTGTGCGCGGGCGCTCGGGGATTTTGCTGCGGCGGTGGCGAACGCCTCGTACACGGGCTGCAGGCGCTTGCAGTGCCCACACCACGGGGCGTACACCTCGAGGAGAACATCCTGAGGCAGCCACGGCATCGCACAATCGAAGAGACGGTCGCAAACTGGCCCCAATGTCTCTGGAGAGAGGTGACGCGCCCTCGAACGCAGCAGAAACGTGGCACTGAGCGGACCAAAGGAAGCGCAGGCTCCCCGTCCCAGCCGATGCCACCCCGGGGCGTGAGTGCACCCGACTGCTGTCGTTCCGAGATCTGCAGCTGGCCGTCAACCCTGTAGCCCTCTGGCCCGTTATCCCATGCTGAGCCACGCGAGCGACGTGTGTGCCGCTCCACGTCGCCGGTCGTTTGATGGCCTTCCAGACGCTGCGGTCCGCAGGCCGGACCCTGAAACACTGTCCCGGGGTGTGCGGCGCGTCGAAAGGCGTACCTTGTCCCCGTTGACGATTTTGTCAAAGTTCGCGGCGTTCACGACTGTGGCCGCACTAGGGCCGGAGAAGACATCCACCTCTGGCGGCGGAATGCCAGCGATGTCGAGCGCGGGGTTGCTCCCGTGCTTCACAATGAAGTCGTAGAACCCTCGGAGCGTGCGGGGACCTGAGAAGGGAATGGGCGTTCGAGACCCGGCCTTGATGAACAAAATGGTGGGATAGGCCGACCAGGAAAACGCCTTGTGTCGGGTTGAGTTCTCCGTCCCGTCCATCTTCGCCACTACGAGAGACTTTGCAGACGGAGAGAGCGAGGCGAGACGAGCAAACTCTTCGTAGGTCGGCTTCAGGTTCTTGCAGTGTCCGCACCACGGCGCGTAGATCTCCAAGAGAACGTCCTGCAGGGCCACAGCGCGCACACCCCTCGCCGAGCAAACCCCGTGTCAAAACAAGAGCGAGCGCAGTGCTCACAAGCAGGCAACTAACGACAAACCGCTGAGAAGTAAACAGAAGCTCTCGCTCGCGCATTTCAGATGAAGGAGATCGGCGGCCGCCGCTATGTGGATAACGGGTCTTTCGGTGTGCGCCTCGAGTTCTGTGTATGTAGGTCTGTGTAGTTGCGTGCACGTGTCTACTTGAGTCTACACTGGCAGCCACGGAGGTGGAGCTGCCCAGACTTGTGTGAGCCCATATCTTTCCGTCTCTGGCCGCCCGTCATTCTGCGTCCCCTCTCGTGCGCAGTTACCTGCTGCCGAAAGCGTCGAGCCTGCGTCGAACGGAGGCTCTCAGCTTTGCCGCCTTGCTCCCCCACACGCGCCACAAAGCGAACGCATGCAGCGAAAAGGGAATTCTACGGCGGACTCTCTACGCGGAAGAGCTAACGCGATCTCCTATTTCCTATACTATTAGTGAACCCTTTTTGTCTGATCGTAAGTACGCAGTGAGCCCGCTGAGTGCATCCTTGTCCTGGGGCACCTGAATCCCGAAAAACGGCTCTTTTCAAGTTCGGGGCGGGCGAATGCGAGAGACCTTGCGGTCCAGGGATCCCCAAAGAGACACACCCGAGAGCTCTGGAAACCTAGGGGCCTGCCTCGTCTCTGTGGACACGAGATCTTGGGTGTCTTTAAAGTATTTGTAGCGCGCTGGTTACATACTTGCCAACAAACTATAGAAGTTTACGCAAAAGCAAAGGTGCGTTATGTAAGGTATTCTCGGAACCATTTACAATTTTATAGCTACATTTTGTTGAAGCGGGGGGGGGGGACAATCTTCCAATTTACATCTTTAAAGTACATAACGGCGGGTGGGCACTCCCAGGGTCCTTGAACCACCTTCGGATCTGATAGTTACCTTTTCTTCGTTGAAGACGATGCTGTCGAAGGTGTTCCCGACGACAACTTTGACCGGTTTCGAGTTGTCTTCAGGGACTGCCTGGGACATGACTTCAGCCAGATCTTCGGGGACCGTGGGCCGGAACTCCGCAGCTACGTGCTTGGCGACGAATTCCACCGTGTTGTACACGGTGAGGGCGTCCTCCATGACTTGAACTTTCTCTCGGTCGTGTCCCGGCGGCAGAACGAGAACTCGCGGCTGAGATTTGTAGTTGCAGAAGTCGAAGGGCTCTGGGTACCGGTTCGTGAGACCGTCGGCCAGGGCGAACGTGACAGGCGCCTTCTTGTCGGCGAACGCCCGGGCCGCCTTGAGGAATTTAGGTAGGAACGAGGAACTCTTGTTGCAGAAGGAGGAGTACGAGGCAATCACAACGACCTGACAAGGAAACACACAACGGCAATTGGCGAGGATCCAGGCTCCGGACGGCGCCGAGGCAGAAGCAGGCGTGAACGAGTACAGCGGTTCAATCGAGAGTCGACGCATTCGATAGTGCGCAGAGCTCCGGAGACAGCGCAGCTGAGTTGCCACAACAGGGACTGCCTCACTCACACCGGGGCTTCAGAACAGCCGAGAACTTCCCGAAAAGGACACTGCGGGGTCGGAAAACGCGCTGTCCCTCTTCAGTGCCCTCGCCTCACTGGGAGTGAACCTCGACTGTGGCGCCACCCGCCGAGGACCAAATTCACTCCCCTTTCCAGACAGACGAGCTTCACGAAGCAGCAGACCCACAGGTGAGAAATGCCACAGAGACGTGCCAGTCGGCTTCCGGGCTCCGTGTTTACCGGACACAAAGAGACGCGGGGCTGCTTTCCACGCAGAAGCGCGACCTCTCCACGGTTTCCCAGAGAGACACGGGGAAGGGTGATGCAGAGGCATCACGGCACACGGCCTCCGGATGCAAGACGTGGGAACTGCGCGTCTTCTCTGCAGCCCGCCCCACTCAGAGGGTACCTTTTCCTTTTCGAGGACGTTCGCGATGTTTCCGGAGTAGAGCTGAACGAGCGGATAAGGACGGTTTGCGTCTTTCCGCGGCTCTGCCTCGCACGCGCACCGCGGCGGAGCCGTCGTGGGATCGACTTTCACCATGTCGTCGGCGACTGTCGGCGTGCCTTTCTGTCGAGACGCGTACACCTCGAGAGCTTGGAAGTAGTAGCAGAAAATCTTGTTCGGAACCAAGTGCTCTTGGGCGTACTGGCGAGCTGGACAGGCAACCCAAAATCCCCAGCGACGGTGCCCATCGGATCACCACCCGAGAGAAGAAACGCGCCAGGAGAGAAGAGACAGAAGGATAGGGCGAGAGACAGACGGACACCGGGGGACTGAGGCAAGTGAAGAAGGCTTCATCCGTCGTTCGGCGCGAAGCGAGATTTACCCGGCCTTCACGCTCGGACACACACAGCCTTCCTTCTGGATCCACGCGCGCGAGGCCGTCTTGACAGAGAGCCGAAGACCCGACCAATGACCGGCTCTTCAGAATTGCTGGACGGGGGGTGTGCATAAACACGCGCAAAATTCCGTTCGCCTGAGGCTTTCCCTTGTGTGTCTATGCGAACGTGTAATATTCGTACCGTACCTGGGGCCACGTGTATCCGCGTATGTGCATGCATACAAGTAGACACAGCCCAAAAAGCCGAAACTCTCGCAAACCTACCCCGGTCGGCGATGGCTTGAGCCTCGACAGGGTGCTCCTCCGCCCACTTCAGCTGGTCCACGAGATCGGAAAGATCGTTCTTGAAGGGAAGGTAGTGGACGCCAGCCTTTAGGTCCCCGTAGAACCACTCGTAGTACCGCGACTCGTGCTTCAACGGGAGACTTCCAGCTGTTGCCAACACACGAGAGGCAGGCGCGTCGAGGACAAGACTGGTGCACAGACTGGGAATGCTCGCACGTCTTGCAGCTAACAAGAAGAGACACACGTTATGACCCACAGGCGGCGCTCCGGAGATCAAACGCAACGTCGCGAGGGACACGGCTGCACTTGTGTTTTATATATTTACATATATATGTTTGCATACGTATCAGTGTATGCATGAACGCTATGTACGCCTGCGGTGGGGCAAAAGGGCCCGAAGACGATTTCCGGCTGCATCGGGGTGTTGACGGCCGGTCGACGTTCCCGTTGCTCCACGAGCTCTTTCGTCTCCAAAACCCTACTTACTCATGAGGAGGTAGGGCGTCCGGAAGGGTGCGACGCTTCCGTCGACGAGGAGTTGGTATTTGTACTCGCCGAACTTCTCGAGAGGAATTCGGGATTTGTAGCCGCCTCCAAGTTTCTTCTCCTGCTCGGCGTACGTGTCGTTTTCCCAACTGGTGATTGCCACGTCGAGAATGTCGTGCTTCTGGGCGAGTTCCGCGAGTTTCACGCGCAGCGAGTTGCTGTCTCTGCCGCGGAAGAGAGCCTTCGGAATGCGCTTCGCCAGAGGTTCTCCCGATCGCGCCTGATACACCCAGAGGGGAGTAGCCGAAGAAAGTTAGGAAAAGCGACACGGACAGCCAGGAAATGTGCGCAGGTGCCTCCTGGCGAGCCGGCGAAGAGGAGACAGGAAATGTCGTGTTCCTCGATGGCCAAAGAAGAAAAGACGGACTCGAAAGGAGCGGTAACGACAAGAGCAAAAGACTCGCCCACTGAGTTGAAAACCCTCTGCTTCACTGCTCACCTGAATCGTGAGGAGATCGGGTTGCGACTTGCCGAGACCCACGGTGCTAGTCTTGGCGACATCCCACTGAGGAAGAATGATGTCGAAGGTGTCGTCGGAGCCCGACCAGGAGAAGAGCGGCAAACCGCCTTCGTCTGCATTGCGTTTCTCCAGAGGCCAGTCGCCCAAGTTCATGAAAAACTCAACATCTGCAAAAGGCCACAGGGTCCACAGTCCTGACGCGTTCCTCCACTCCCTAAGCAGGTGCCAGGCCAACAAGAATCCGATCCGTGCGTTAAACCCCGAAACTCTGCGCACATCCCGGCGTCTTCACACTTCAACGCATGCCCATTGGCTGTAGCGACTACCCTACAAATACCACCCGGCATACTTGCATGGGTGGAGACATGCAAGTACCCAAACACACACACACACGGACACAAATACACGCACGCACATCTGTGGAGTTGCACGTATATATATGTTTGGGCGGTAGACAGACTGGTTAGACAGCCGTCTGTGCCAAGGATACAACAAACGAGATACTTAAGCAAGGTGAAGAGCCTGTATTACGTGGAGAGACGCAGAGAGCAGGGATCTGTCGACCCCGCTGCTCCCCATGTGGGTGTCGGTGGCGACGCGGCTGTTTCCATAGCGTCCGCTGTTGCCTTACCCGGAAGCTTGACAGCTGCAGCGAGGTAAAGCAAGACGTTGTCGATGAAGTACTGGAAACCCGGGAGAGGCCCAAAGTGCCGACGGAAAATTTGGTTATCCTTGACCACGTAGTGAACCACTGTCCGCAGGGTATTGGGCGCCGCGAACGCCGGGCCGTCCTTTCTCAGACGTGCCAAGTCGACGACGGGGAATTTCGAGATATCCTGAAGACAAGAAGCCGTTTCAAACCAGAAATGTCAAGTGCTGCGCCACACCGGTTCATGCATGTGACAAACAGTTGCGCACACACGCAAAGGGACAGATACAGAGATCCTTGTGTTGAGGGGAAAATGAGACACGCACATGTCCACTGGACGCGAGACTCACGCGCCCGTGTGGGGCTCTCTGTGTGTGGATCCGCAGGCAAGTGACGTTCAGGAAAAGGACCAAACATGTCAAAACGTAGACGCATGCATGCGACTTGAGCCGTGCAAATACAGCTCGAGAAAGAGCGAGACACAGATGTAGACCGAAAGCCAGATCTAGTAGATTGATATACAAAAAGGTGCCTTTTCCAGGGAACTCTTTGGCCGTTTCATCGTGCTGCAAGGTTCAGGTGCGTATCATCCGGTAAAACATAGACCATCGCAGACATGTCTACGCATCCAAACCTTGCAGCGAGTTCCCGTCTCAACATGCATTCCAACCCCCCCCCCCTCCCCCAGCCGAGAGTTTCACGCACAGCCACACGCTGTGGAGTCGGTGGAACCCGAACCATCGTTCCTCTGTCCGCTTCCTGCCTTTTTCTTCCTCCCCATGCCGCTCGCGCCGCAGGCTGGATCGTATATACAAATACATATGCATGTGTGTTTGTGCAAAGCTATGCTCTCTCTCCCTCTCTCTGTCGCCCTGTCTACTTCTCTCCCTCTCCTTTCGACCTCTTTCTTCTTCTCCCTTCCCGTCTTTGTCTGGCTCTCACCCGTTCCAGTTGGCGGGGCAGGGTGCGAGGACAGCTGAGTGCCTGCTTCCAGGCGTCTGCGTTTTCCGGGCATCTGCAAGTTGCCGGGTGGATGGGGCCTTCCATCTTGAAGACGAACGGCTCAACGATGCTTCTGTCTGGCTTTTTGCCAGCGTAGAGAACCTTTCCGCTGAGCGTGTGCCCCGCGGGAATGGCGTCGTGGAGCGAGAAGCGGAAGAGGAAAGTTCCATCTTGTCGACTGACCACTTGCGAGCTCAGCTTCGCGCCTCCGGGAAGGCGCGGCGTAGTCGACCAGGACACGCTGAACTCGGAGGAAAGAGCCTGTTTCTCTCCCTCCGTCAACGCACCTTTGTCGGAGTGGAGCGAGAGCGAGAAGAAGCGAGACGGGACGTTGAAGCCCGGGTGCATACCGGGGCCCTCCGCCACGAAACTCAGATGCGACGCACTCAGGAGGCGCCTTTGCACGACGTAGTAGCAGAGCGCAAAGAGGAGAACGACGAGAGAGAGCGACGACACTGTCAAGTATCGGCGGAGACGCTTGAACGCGGCGCTCGCGCGAGAAAAACACCCCGCGACACCCGAACGTCGACGCGCCAGAGACGCCGCTTTCGGCCCGGGCGAGCCCGCTGTCACAGGGCGGCCGGCCTTCATCTTGTCCGCTGCATGCACGGCTGATAACGAGGGAAAGGGTGCGAGAGAAACGACGAAAGAGGAGAGATCGAAGGAAGATCTTTGGGAGAGGAAGCCGGCGCGAGTGCTGAGGCAGACGCGACGGGCGGTGGAGAACGGATGTCTCCTTCTTTTGGCCCCGTAGAAAGAAGAGAGCACGAAACGAGAAGTCCGACAGCGGAAAGAAGACGCCCAAGCGCCTGTGCGGGATGCTCAAAAGGAAGAAGGGAGAAGTTTTGAAGACGCGATCGACTGAAAGCTGACTCGGTAGCCTGCAGAAGCATTCTCCCTTTTCTGTGTTTTGCGCGCACGCCGTAAAGGGATGTGACACAGACAACACATAACCTGGGAGGAGAGAGCAAGAGAGCATCGAAACAGAAACCGGATTGGAAAAGGTTCATACTCTCAACGGCGACATCTTCGAGACACAACTCCTAAAACTACAGATATATATATATATATACTGGTGCATACAAACACTTATTATACGCAGGTTAACGGCGCACAGAAAATGAAGTGTGTACTCGTTTGTTTGTAGTGTTAAGCCTGCTGCACTGTGTACATATCCGCAACACCCCTTAGAGTCGGAGAAGACGAAACTCGGTGTGCGTCTTTTCAGCGCCTCAGACTGAGCCTGTGGAGTCGCTTCTCTTTGCTTTTTGCCATGAGTCCGTTGCCCAGAGGCTTCAGGGCACAAATGCACTCGTGACAACAGGAGACGACAGAAGATCGCATGGGGCTCAAAGGCCTCCGTCCTACTTCGAGACGAGCCGCGGCAGATCCTTTTTCCCCTTGTCTTTCACTCTTTCTTGTCGGGCTTTGCCGCATTACCTTTCACTGCTGCTGTCGGTCATGCAAGGCGATGACCAGGAGGGCGAAAACGGTATTCTTTTGGCCTTGTGGATCCTGTCGGACGAGAGTCGAAAGTTTCCTCCGGCATCTACAGAGGAACGACGATGTGTTTGAGCGGCACGGTCGCGGCGCCTCTTCTCCGGTTCGCCGTAGACCAAAGAAGGTAAAGACGGTACGGCAGTCTGCTTTTCGAGAAACGTTGCCCCGGTGGAGACCTTGAGCAGAGACGAACACGTCCTGTGTGTTTCTGGAAAAAAGGACGGTTGACTCGCTGGCTCCAAGGAACAGGCGAGGGGAATCCAGAGAAAAGATGTGTACGGTGAAGCGTAAAAACCTGCACACTTTAAAAAACACTGCGGGGTTGCATCTGTGTGTGTGTGTCCTCTCTCCCAGCGATCTAGCGTGCACCTGCACAGCCGGAAGAGATCACTCCCTCCTCCGCGAGGGCTTCAGGCATATTCATGAACTGGATAGAGAGGATCTTCAGATTCGAGAATGCGCGATGTCAATCTCGCTCTTTGGCCAGGACTGTTCTGCGCAGCTCAGACAACGGACGAAGGGGGGCGCCTGCCGGGCACACACACACGCACCAGCCCCGGAGGAGTGGAGATGCTCGGAACGCGTCTAAGAAGAGGGACAAATTCACACATGGACCGTCGTCTTTGAGTTGTCTCGCGTGCTTCGGCAAAACGTGGCGGCAAGACTCCAGGAAACGGGTACAGCATGTCGAAAAAGACACGACAAAGCGGCAGCCTTGTGGGCAACAGCGAAGAAGTTTCGCGCGCGCGAGACTCTCGGCCGAGCAACCGACTCTCCCAGTCGGCGCGCGCGCCGCTGGCCCTCTGGCCGCTCTCGGATGGACCCCTCCCGGACGTTTTCTCGGGAAAACGCGGCCGGAAACGGGGAAGAGCTGAAGCGAACATGGCAGGTTGCGCCCGTGCTTCTTCGTACCAAAGGAAACGCGAACTTGTCGAAGCCAGAGCAGAGACCTCGTGCGTTTGCGCGCCTCCTCCAGCCAGCTGGGTGCCTCCTCGCAAGGGCAGAGAGGCCGACGCGCGCGCGACGCGGGGCACACACAATCGTCTAAAAACTGAGAGGGGGCGCGAAATGCGCGGTGGAAAACGCGCTTTCTTGTCTGCACTCTTCCTCCTTTCATCCCGGCCGAGTTGTTCGCCGCTGGGCTTTTTTCCTCCCGCCAAACTTCCGCTTCGTCGCTGCCATCCGCGCGTTTCCGGTTTCAACGGAAAGCGACTCTTGTGTCGGGTGTACATACACCCGGCCCTCCAGCGCCTCCTATAGCCGTGGCGTGCCAAATGGGGCGGGGAAACCTGGCAATTTGGACGAAGTAAGGGACGGACGAGAACGCCTTTCAAATCGAACCCCCCGCCCAAGGGCTAGGTTGCGGCCTGCCCTTTGAGGTCCGGGCAAAACTGTGACCTTCTCTCCGGCTAGTGATCGCGCGCCTTTTCGGCAGCGCGAACCACACAGAAAGCCTCACAAAAAAGGGAGCGGTCTCTCCGAGTGCCCGCCGCGCCGCCGCGAAGAGGGCAAATCCGCGGCCTCCAGAGATCTTTGCCTTTTTCTTGAATTTGCGGCGTTCTTTGGCTGCGATTCGTCGACCCGGTGCTCGTCGTTTCCTCGGTTTCTTCGGGTCTCGTCTCCTTTGTCGGGTCTCCTGCGAGCGACGTACGCCAACCAAACTTGGATCTTGCGGAGAGAGGACGCGTCTTCGCGCGCACCGCTGTCTTCCCCAGCGAGTGGTACTCAGGGGGGCTGAAGCTGATCACTTCCCAGCAGTCCGTTCCTTGCTTCGCATGTGCATCTCTCCTGTCTCGCTCCTTGTGGGCCGCGCGAGGCTTCGCGTTTTCTGCCCGTTTTCCGTATTTTTCTCCCTCTTTCCCCCGCCCAGCGTCTTTCGCTGCTCGCCGTCGAAGCGCCTTCCCGTTCTCTTCGGTTTCGTCTGCGGTCTCCAACGCGTGCGCGCCTTCTTCCGTTTTTTGCCGAAACACGGGAGAAGAATCAGGGCCGGAACTTCGATCGTGCCGACACATCCGTTTCCCCCAGATTTAGTGCGGCTGAGCACCAGCGAAGACTATCACTCTCCGAACGTCTTTTTCGGGGGAAAAACCCAAAATCTTCCCGTTCAAACGCCAAAATGGCGAGCGGTATTGCAACAGTGAAGGAAGTTGTGTCGGGCGACACATTCGTCCTCGTCGGGGCGCCTAAAGGTAGGATTCTTCTGCAAATGCAGTCCGTTCGATAAAAAAGATCTTCTGCTACAGGGACATGGGCGTGCTCTCGCGTTGCAAGCGCCACGTGGCATGACGAGAACACAAAAAACACCAAATTCGAGAGAGGTTTGGAAACGGCATGCGGGGTCAGAGTTCACTCGCCTCCCGACATGGACGGGGGAAGTGTGAGGGATTTTCTTCTGTTTTCCTCTCTTTCAAAACTGGAGAAACAAACGCGCACCTCGCTTCTTCTGCTCGGCCTCTATGTAGCCTGTGTCTCTCCCTCGACGTCCCTCCCGGAGTGGCCTCTCTTTCGCGTGTCCCTGCGGCTCTGGCACGTCTCCTTGCTTCGCTCTTGCGAGAATTTCCTTCGAAACGCATGCTCGTTCTTCTTAACACCCCTTTGACTTCCTCTCCATTGCCTAGTCGCTCGCCATTTCTCCTCGGGTGTCTCTGCGGGGTCTCTTGCCCTCGAACACGCTCTTTGGTTTCTATGGAAAAAGGCCATCTCTTTCTCGCTTCAGTCTTCTCTCCCGTCCTCCTCCCTTTTCCTGTCGCTTCGTCCACCTCGAAAATTCTTTCCTCCGTTTTCTCTGCCGCTCTTCCTCCTCTCTGTCTGGGCTCGCCTCCGCAGTGCGTGCTCACTTTCTTCCCCCCTCCACTGCCTCTACTCCCGCATGCACACGCTGTCTTTGTTCTTTTCCTTTACTTTCTCTCGCTTCCGCCCCGCCCTTACTTCATTCTTTTGTCTACCCCCCTGCAACTCCCCGTCCCTGCGTCGTCAGGTGTTCGTATGTTTCTCTGTGGCTGTCTTCCGTTCTACGGCCACACGCGGTTTTTTCCGTGTTTCGAGGCGACCCCGAGCAGAAAGGCGTCTCCCTCTTCTCGGTCTCCCTTCCCCTTTTCTCTCTGTCTCCCTTCCCCTTTTCTCTCGGTCTCCCTTCCCCTTTTCTCTCGGTCTCCCTTCCTCTTTTCTCTCTGTCCCCCTTCCCCTTTTCTCTCGGTCTCCCTTCCCCTTTTCTCTCGGTCTCCCTTCCCCTTTTCTCTCGGTCTCCCTTCCCCTTTTCTCTCTGTCTCCCTTCCTCTTTTCTCTTTGTCTCCTTTTCTCACTCTTCCCGCTCCTTGTCCTGTTTTCCCTCAGGGGGGCCGCCGCCGGAGAAGCGGCTGTCCCTCGCGTCCGTGCAGGCGCCGCGCGTGGCGATGAAGTCGCTGAGTCACGAGCTGCAAGACGAGCCTTACGGCTGGGCTGCTCGGGAGTGCATGCGGAACCGGTTGATCGGCCAGCAAGTCGAGTTCAAAGTGGACTACGTGCTGAGCAACAAGGAATACGGAACCATCAAATTCAACGGCGAGAACATTGCCTGCAGCCTCCTCAAACAGGGGCTCGCGAAGCTGAAGCCAAACAGGAACCCGCCGTGCGCCCCCGACATCGAAGGTAAACGGAAAAAGAGAGAGGAAAGGAAGAGAGAAGGGGAAGCAGAGAGGCGAGAGAAGCCAGAGAGATCCGAAAAAAGAGAAGAGCGAGGTGAAAGAAGCCGAGATGACGGGTCCGCAACAGACGGCACTAGCAGCGGAGTGCCCGGCAAAATCTGTACAGAGACCAAACGTCGCGTTTCGGCGTTCAGATCCTCGCTTCCCCTTCCAAACGTGGAAAGACACGCCGACAGGTTGCCGCGGAAACGTCTAGTTCTTCGCGTAGCCTGCGGTACAGATATACCTTGGCCGCGACGCCTTGGAAGCGGCGAACGCGCGAGGCCGCGCGTGTGTCTCTCTCCGTGCCCGCTTCTCTCGACGACAGAAAACGCGTGTTTTCTTCTCGTGGGTTCGCAGAACTCGAGCAGTGCCAGGACTTCGCCGAGCAGCGGCAGCTCGGCGTGTGGGCTGCGGACCCTGCGGCGGGGAGTGGGACGGTGCGCGAGATGAAGTGGGCGGTGAACGACACGGCGTTCGTCAAGGCCTTTGTGGCGGAAAACAAGGGAAAGAAACTCCCGGGAATCGTCGAGTACGTCCGCGACGGCGGTTGCATGCGCGTGGCCCTCCTGCTTCCGCAGAAACCAGGAGAACCTCTCAAAGTCGTCTACCTCCCCATCCTCCTCTCAGGCATCCAGTGTGACGGTTTCAAGCGCGAGCAACAGGAAGGCTCGACTGAGTTCAAAGTGGTCCCAGAGCCCTACGCAGGTAGACGCAACACCGAAAACGCGGCAGAAAACAGAAACGACAAAGTGCTTCAAGACAAAAAGGGAAAGGCGAAGAAGAAGCGAGGGTTCTGCATGTCTCAGATGCACATGAAAGACTTCACTCAGTGGCAAAGCGAGCGTGGTTTCCCAACCCCCGCTGATTGAAACAAGTCTTGTTCGTCGAGCTCCACAGCCGGTTTCCACTTCCTGAGACATATATACATAGTTGTATGTAATTATATATATATATATATATATGTATATGTGCGCACTTTTGTACACGTGATTTTCGACATCTGGACGTCCTTCCTTGGACGTGTCTCTGGTAGATACACGCTTTTTCCGTGTTAAAACTGGTTGCGGCCGTGCGTTCCTTCACCTCGAACCAGATGAAGCTACCCACATGCGTGTACAGGTACTTGTAGCAGGTCCATATATATGTATATATATGTATATATATGTGTGTATATGTATAGTGTGTATTTAGTTGCATGCAAGGATCGATTTGTCTGCCTTTGGTTGGGCCGCCGCAGGACTCGTGCGTGGTTGAGAGTCTGCGTGAGTCTCCATCTGTTTTCCATCTGTTTACCGCTTTTTCACCCACGTCTTTTTTCAGTCGAGGCGCGTTTCTTCGTGGAGATTCGATTGCTGAACCGGGATGTAGAAGTTCGCATAGAAGGCTGCGATGAATATGGCAACGTGAACGGGACGGTCTACCACCCAAAGGGGAACATTAGCGTCTTGCTCCTGCAGAACGGCCTCGCGAAGATCCAAACTGGAACATTGAGCCTGACCGAGTGCGCGTCTCAACTCTCACAAGCCATGCGAGAGGCCCAGCAGAAGCAACTGCGAAAGTGGAAGGTAACGCGTTTTTCAGGCATCGCCTCCAATGAAAAAATGCGAAACCTGAAAAAGTCTGACGCCAAGCCTGATGAGGGCTACGGGGGTTGCGACAGCTGGACCTGCGTCCACAGGGAAAAGGTGGGGGGGGGGGGGGGGACGGGGGGGGACGGGAAGGCGGCTTATCTGGAAGCCAGGAAGCGAGTGGGTGAGACAGGGCGAACAAAGGAGAGATAGAGTGAACGCCGAGGGACTAGGAAAAGCGGTTGAGAAAAAAGACAAGACGGAGGAGGGAGGGAATGCGCACGCGTTGTTTTGAGTTCGGTTAGCCCCTTTTTTCTCCGTTTCCAGGGCTGGTCGTCTTCGACGTCGGCGGTCGCCTCGAAGAATTACATGGCTCAGGTTGCAGAAATTTTGAGCGGAGACAGCGTCGTTCTGCGACTCCCAGACGGCAGCGAACGGCGCGTGTACCTCGCCAGCATCCGGTGTCCGCGTGCTGCCGGTGTCGGCAAGACTGCGTCTCGCGAGGAAGAAAGCATCGCGTTCGAAACGAAGGAATTCGTTCGCAAAAAGCTCATCGGGAAGAACGTCAAGGTGAGAAAAAAACCTCAGAACCGCGCAAAAGAAGTCGCGAACAGGGGAAAACGACCGAGAAGATCGCGAGCAGGACAAAACTCGGCTTTCGTCTCAGAGAGGAGAGAAAGAGAAAGCAGAGAACGGTTTCTACGTGTCTGCAGACAGGGAATTCGCTATCTGGTTGGCAGAACGTGGCGATTTTGATTTTCTTTTAGGTCTTCGTGGAGTACCTTCGAGAGCCGCTCCCGAGCGCGTCGGGCGCGGCGTTGCCGCCCGCGAGCGACGACCAGGGACGCATGCACTTTGTCAGTTTGTGGATTCCAAACAGCCCGAAGGACACCGATCCCACGCAAACGAAAAACGGCCAGAACATTGCCGAGTTGCTTCTCCAAGCTGGACTCGCCAAGACTATCCCCCACCGAGCCGACGACGAACGCGCCGCTGTGAGTCGCAGCCCACTTTCTTTCCCCGCCGTGTCTCGGTGGTTTGCGCGTCAAAATCTGAGAGGCTGCATGCGCACGGTCTGTTTGAGTCGAGCACGCTTGGATAGATCCACACACTGCACCTTTGAAAAGGGGCGTTTGCACATGTCGGCGTGCTGGCAGTAAGCGTATAGGTGGAACGGCGGGTCGAGGAGGTACAGTTTTCCGGACCTCGGAGCACTTTTTGCATCAGTCTGTTTGCGTGTGTGGGTCAAAAAGTCTGGATTGAGAGAGCTGAAGGCGCAGAGAGTGGCGCGCATGTGGGGAGATTGACGGCTGTGTTTGGTTCTGTGTTTTCAGGAGTACGAGAAATATCTGGAGCTGGAGCAAGTCGCAACTCAGCAGAAGAAGGGTTTGCATGCGCCGCCTCAGCAGTGGAAAGTCCACCGCATCATCGACTTGCTCGGCCCCACAAACGCCCAACGCGCCAATGCGTATTTCCAACAACTCGAGAGAATCCCGAAACTCGACGGTGTCGTGGACCATGTCTTCGGCCCTGGCAGATTCAAGATTCGAATTCCTTCGGTACGCGTCCATCTACACAAAAATATGCGTTGTATGTGTATTGTATATACTTACATCCGAGTACGAGTTGTGTATATATATATATATGTATGTGGATGCATATAAGTGAAAAAAAAGTTCTCGCCGGAATTCACGTTCAGCACGCATATCGGGAGGGGGGGGGGCGGGTGAACCTACGGATATGTGTGTGGGACGGCTCCCTGTGTTTGTATGCATGCATACGTTTGTTTGCCTGCGTCACTGCTTGTTTTTCCGTGGCCCGTTTGCTCATCTTCTGAGCGTGCGCTTGCGCTCGGACAGCTCTCGCGCCTCATGATGTCCACTTCCGGCCGTCTCCAGAAGCCTCTTTTCATGAGGTCTAGTTCCCCTCCCTGAGTGAGCAGCAGGACCTCCGTTTCTCTTGCGTGTGTGTGCCTCTGCAGCAAAACATTGCGATTTCGTTTGTGTTGGGAGGCCTTCGGTGCCCCCAGACTGCACCTCGCCCAGGGTCGTTTGCGGCGACTGCGCGGCCAGGCAAGGCTCGCGAGGCAGAGCCGTTTGGGGAGGAGGCGCTGAGTTTCTCCCGCGCGCGGGTGTTGCAGCGCGACGTGCAGGTGAAAGTTGAGTCCGTGGACAAGGGCGGAAACTTTATCGGCAACTTCTGGTACGGTCAGGGCAAGCAAAACCTCGCAGTCGACCTCCTTGAGCTCGGCTACGCCCACACCGTCGATTTCTCGCTCGCCAGGTGTTCGTTGCGCGAGTTGCTCACGGCGGCGGAGGCAAAGGCGAAGGCTGCTCGGATGAACATTTGGAGTCTCCCGGGAGCTCTGGAGGCGGAGGAAAACGCGGCGAAAGAAGTCCAAGTCGACGAAGTCCTCCCCCACGTGACTGTGACCCACGTCGAGGGCGTCGACAGCTTCTTCATTCAGGTGAAAAACTCTCCGATCTGGAGAGAGAATCGGATATTGCAGGCGGGGCCTCGCAACTCGCGGTAGCGATTGACGGGGGGAGGGGGTATATACTAGCACAGAATATGCATTTGTATCTATGTGCATCGACGTAGACAGACGCATACACATGTGCACATGGAGGCAGGCAGATACAGAGAATGAGAGAGTTACATGCATCATATGCACAAGCATCTACCATATGTTATAGTAGCACTTATATATATATATATATATATGAATTTGCAGATGTAGATGTATGTGGCGTGAATGTGATGGATGTGTATGTGCCTTTTGTTTTCTCAGGATCCATCGAGTGCTGATTTGCAGAGTGTCATGTCGACGCTCGGGAAGTACGGCGCTGAAGGATCCTCGAACCTCGATGACACGTACACGCCGGGAGGGTTGCCGCGGAAAGGCGAAGTTGTCATTTGCAAATTTTCGGCAGACAACCTGGTGAGGAGACACCCGAGCGAACGGAACTGAACAAAAATCGCAAAGGTGACGCATGCACGGCATCTGCCACCTGCACATGTGCGTAAAATGTGTGTGTATATATATGTATATGTATATGGCTAGACGGATTTTGTAGCGGTAGCTCCGTGGATGCATAGTAGTAAACAACGGAAGTGTGTGCATAACAAACATGGATATTAAGGTGTGGAGTGCATGCAAATTGGTTTGTTTTGCAGTGGTACCGCGGGCGCGTCGACGCGAGAGACAGCAGCGGGAAAGAGCCGCAGATTTCCGTTTTTTATATCGACTTTGGAAACCGGGAAACTCTGCCCCTCCACGCAGTGCGCAGGTGTCCAGACGCTGTGGCCACAAGCAAGTTTCCGCCACAGGCGAAGCAGTGCTGTCTCTCAGGTGAATCTCGACACAAGAAGGCTCGTGCATGAACTCAACCAAGAGGCGCTGAGGGATGCCGTCCATTCCGAGAAGATACACGCCTGCGCGTTCTCCCCGAGACCGAGAGTCAGAGGCTGCTATATGTAGAGGCCCACAAAACCTACAATGATATATATATATATATGTAGATATTATATTATATATATTATATATATTGCGGATGGCTTAAAAGACCTGTTTGTCTGCCAATTCCGTCCTATTGTCGGCAGGACCGATTTGGGGATCTCATATATATATATATATATATATGATTATAAATATATGTAGGTACGTGTATACGTATGCATGTATATGCATACACGCATATGTAGATGCTTGTCGACTTCTTGGGAGTGTGTTTTTCATCCTGTTCGACTGTTCGAGTGTCGCTTCGTTCACTCGCTGCTTTCTGTTCTTTTCGACCTTTCTGCTTGGGCGAGAGGCGTGCAGATCTTTGTGCGCGGTTTAGCGCGCTCCAGTTTTTCTCGGATCGTGTCTGTTCCCTTAGGTCTTTTACCGCCGCCAGAAATGGAATTTGAAGCGGCTTCCTACTTGGATGAAGTGACACAAAACCTCGTTTTCCAGTGCAAAGTCGAGAAGATCGACATCCAGAAGAGGCGGCATTGCATCCTCACACCGCAAGAAGACCTCGGAACAGGAAGTAAGTTTTAGAATCTCAGAGAAGGAGCAATTTCTCAGGAATACGCACGAAAACGTACACAAGCACGCATGCAAATATACATATGTACATGTGCGTGCATGCGTATGTATGTGTATATGTCTATGGTAGATGATCAGGATCGGATACATCTTTCGTTTGTCTTTATTTAGGTGTATGGATCTGCAAAGGTGGAGAGCTGTTGTTGTGAAGCAGCGGGACACTTGTTTTTTGTGTCTTTTTTCAGAGACTGGAAACACCGTGAACGAAAAGATGCTCCGAAAAGGTTTGGCGTGCTTGGACAAAAAGTCCAACACGAAATACTTCCACCGATTCCAAGTTGAGGAAGAAGCCGCTCGCAAGGCTCACGTGAACGTATGGAGATACGGCGACTGCGGAGGAGACGATGAAGAGGACTACCCCTCTCTCAACGGGCGAGGGTAGGAAAAAGTCGACACACACACACACACACTGGTTTTTTGCGAGATGCGCTTTCCGCAAAAAGAAACCGTGGACTGTGCGCGAGGGTTTCATCGGATTATCTTTTCTACTCCTGCAACGGGCGCGAGAGCATCTTTTCACTGTCCTTTGCAGTTTATGTGAAGAAATGTTTTGGAAGGCGCTTTCCCCGGACTTCGTGCATGTTTCTCTTCCCCGCTTGTGAACCTGCAAGTGTCTCTTCTTTAACAGGAGCTCACATCTTCTGTTCCCATAGGGTGTCTACAATAATGGAAATCATCATGCACCCGCGTCTTCTGCGTCCTCGTCCTTTCCTGGGCGTCTGCCTGTCTCTCATCCAGAACTTCTAAAGCGACGTGTTTTTCGGTCCTCAGGAAACCTACAGAGAAATGCGCGGTCTGAGGGTTTCCCGTCTCTGTGCGCGGGCTTCGGCATTCTGTGGTGTCTTTTGTGGATTCGTTCGCCAATTGATACACGTTTTGTGCCTGTTTCTCACTTCTCTTTCAGGGGACGACGGTAAACAAGACGCCCACAGGGAAGAGGGAAAGCAAGAGGAGAGCGCTTGGTGCGCCTGAACATCTCCCGATCTTCTTCGTCTGTGGTTCCTCGGTTTCCCCTCGAACAAAGGAAACGGTTTCTTCCGCAATGGGTGTTCCGCCTCGCTGCTCTCCGCTTCTTTGTCGATGCCGAAGTTCCAGGTTTTGAGGCTCTCCAAAGAGACGCCAGAAATTCTCGCTTGCAGACGGCCAGAGGCGAGGGTGTGCTCGCGTGGCTGGACATTCACACGGGATGCAGCTTTGTTGGCGTAGAGAGGGAAGGTTTTCCGCGAAAGAGGAGAACGGGCGAGGGTTTTGAGGCGGCCGGTATTTTTCATGGAAAACGGAAGCAAAATGCGTTTCCGTTTGTTGTTGGTGATTTCCAAACTGGAGACAAAGTGTCGCACTTTTCTCTAGGAAGCGAGCCTCCGGCGGTGGAAGAAATCGGATTTCTCTGGTGTGATATCTTGGGAATGTGTGTCGCGTTTTTTCGTTAGATAAACCGAGCTTGGTCAGCGGCAATTTCACGTCGTGGCGCTTGCCAAGCTGAAATGAGTGCTCGTCTTTCGGCGTTGTGTTGTTTCCGCTCAACTCGAGAGTCTGTTTTGCCGCCGCTTTTTTCGGTATAAATCGTTCCCAAGGAAAACGACACAGAGAACTTTCTGGCGTTTTCGTGTGAAGTTTTTCACGCACTCCGCACGTTTTCCGGGTTATCTGCCGCTATCAATTCCATAGAGGAATTCCCAAACCAACGGTCCCTACTCTGCGCCTGCACATGAGAGTTTGCACATTCTCGGATGTGCTCGTCTAGGACAGAATGCAAATTCATGCTTACGGAAAAGCTGCAGTCGCCACTATTGGATAGTCGATTTTTTCCCATCAAGAGGAAATGTGCATGCATACGCATATGTCTCGTCTTACGCGGCGGCATCCTGCGTGGTTTAGTGCGGGCGCCCCCCCAGGTCCAAATATTTACGGTTTACACTTGGCATCCAAACAGATGTTTGTAGCTATGCATAGCCATGTGGATAAGAGAGTGGCAGCCATTAAAAATATGCATATATATTTATATGCATGTATGGATTCATTCATATATACAGGTATGCATGCGTTTGTCTACAAAAATAGGCGTGTACGTGCTGAGGCTGTGGTTGTCAGACAGTACGGTCGAGCTCTCAGGTCACAGCTTTGGATCAGGCGTGCAAAGGCGGAGCAGCATCGTCCAAGCTAAGTGACTTTCTTCTCAAAAAATCAACTGTTTTGTTCGTTCCAAAACTGCTTCTGTAACTGTCGCGAGGAGCAAAAATTGCTGCCGCGGATTCCCTAGGTTAGGGCCGTCGAGAGCCCTTTCCCTTCGCTCCATGTTTTCCTCTACTCTCGACCAGTCACAAGAAAGGACGCTTTTCAAAGCCTACATGACACGCGCATACATACACTCATATATATATATATATATATATAAATACATATGTAAGTAAACATATATATATAAGTAAACAAGCATATTTTTCTACAGGAGAAGGCCCTGTGTGTTGCTTCGAGCAGCCGGAGTGGCGAAAGAGTGAGGAAGGGAAGAGAGGGAAGCAACAGGCTGTGAGATGGTTTCGTAGAGAACGAGGCCTTTTAAGTGTTCGTGCCTCTTTTCTTTTGTTTGTTTTCCAGTTGTCTCGGCGGTCGGTCTCTGCGGTGTCCATCGTGGTTCTGCTATTCCGTGTCTGAAGGAATCTGCGTAAAAACAATCGGGGATGGACGGGAAACGGAACATGGAATGCCACAAGTGCTTCCTACGGACAGCGAAACATACAGTCACCGAACAGATGCTTTGTGTTGCGTAGCTGGCGACAGTTTCGTTTGAGATAAAACGTGGTGTGGCTTCGGAGGAGACGAGCTGGAACGCTCCTCAGCAGCGCCTGTCCTGGTCGCTAGCAACGTTGAAAAAGGAGAAATCGCGACTTGGTGAAAAGGTGCTTTAAACCCAAGTGGGCACTTTTTCCGGATAGCGTCCTTCTTCGTTGGCTTTCATACAACGTTTTAGGTCGGTAAGGAGAATCTGGACTTGGGAAGGGACACGTGCAATGTGATCCCAAGCACGTCTTGTTTCCAGAAACCTAGAGGACGAATATCGCACGGCAACGGCGCATGTCCTTTGACTTATGCTTCGTGTTTGATACTGGAAAAGTGCATGTGCCCCACAGCCTGCGCAAGAAGCCCCGCAGTTTCACAGGGCTGCGCGAGGGTAGCTAAACTATGAGGAGAAAGGTTTTCTCTGTGTGAAATGCAGAGAGCAGCACACTTGGGAGAGCGAGGCCTCAGGGATACTGGCTGTTTTTGCTGGGCCTGCCTAGGAGGGAAATTTACTACGGTTCCGCGCTGTCTCGTTTGTTATGTGGAATCTGCCCGATCGTGTGTGCAAAATAACGATCTCTCGGAAACAGGCAAGCAGCTTTTCCGCTGAGCCACCACGATTCCGCCCAGTCGCGTGGGGATATGAAATGCTCCATCCGCGGTAAAGAAACGAAGCGCTGTCGCCATACACATTGGGAAAAAAGAGCAGCGTCGGCGCGCAAAAGTCGATCGATTTAACTCAAAGTGGACTCCTCCCTCTGTGTGGACGTCTCTTACGAACGGGGAGGGCACGCACGCACGGGATTTGAATGCCATCAAGTCTCTTCGTACACTCCTCTGGACCCAAACTTGGCGGTATCTCGCTCTCTCTCTCGCACAGGAACGGACGGATACCCCTCCGCACACACACACACACACGTCTGTTCAAGTCCTGATGTGAGACTGCCTCTCTCCATTCGCTTTGCCTTCTCTGGTGAGCTGTGGAGATGGAACCTCAGCTGCGATCTGTTGTTCGCGGGGCCGTCGGGCGTCTGGCCGAGGCCGAGACATTGCTGACTCCGCAGGAACTCGCGCTGCTCCGGCAAGCTTTTGCGAAATTGGACCAAGACGGCGATGACTGGTTAAGTCCGGAAGATCTTCGGCGCAGCATGCATGCAGACGGGATCTGCGCGACAAAGGCAGAAGCAGAAACATACGTCTGGGAAGTCGATGAAGACGGAGACGGCAGGTTGGCGTTCCCGGACTTTGCTCTGCTGTATGCTCGAGCTAGGCGTGGTGTCCGCCGCCGGGAACCGCGAAAGTTGTCCAACTATTTGATTTATCGCTTGATTGATTTAGACTGCGACGGAAAACTCGACACCGCCCAAGTGTACTCTTACCTGTGTCACATCATGGACAAAGACGCCGCGAACCGGAACATGAACAAGATCTTTGGGGTCTGCTCGGATTCACCCACGACGGCCGAAGTGACCCCCGCGCAGTGGCTTACCATTCTCGAGACGTCGCTCTGGGAAAAGGACTGCCCGATCGTGGATGACGAAAGCGCGGCTCGGCACGCCAAACAGAATGCGCGCTTTCCACTGCCTCCGAAAGATAGTCTGCAAAGCGTGCGACCGAGGGTCTACGATCGACTTGACATCAAGAAACTGCGAGAAACCAGGAAGCAAGTTGTCGCGGGAGTTGCGCCTCTTCGGCACGAACCCTACCGAGGCAGGTGTCCCAGAGCGCGAAATCAAAAAAGTCCAAAGCCACCGGCAAATGTCACTCCAGGAATCTGTTCTCCCGGCGCATGCGAAAACTCCAGTCGGAGACTCCATGGAGGCCTCGCTACCGGGATTCAACGAGAAACGACGGGGCTGAAGCAAGTCAAACTTCAGACAGGAGTCAGATGAGAAGGCGGGGAGAGGCAAACAGGGCAGAGATGACATGAAGGACGCCGCGTGTCAGAAACAGACTGGAAGGCTCAATCACGACACCGCGGTGCAGGCGAGAAGCGTTTGCGAGAGAGAAGAGATGAACGCGTCGTACTCCCGTGAGAGAGCAACGTCTGAGGAACCAGAAGATGCCACTTGCACACGCTCGTGCTTTACCGAAGAGAGCCGGGAATTCAGTGGTTCCCCGAAATCCCCCGACATTTATGTTCGCGTTTTCGAAGCAATTCAGTCGTGCCCTTTTGAGAGAAGTCGCACAGAACAGGCGACTGTTCACGTGTATCGCCGGTGGCATTCGTCCAACCTACGCAATTGCGAGCAGGTAGTCATTGTACAGGTATATATATAAATATGTAGCTGTATTGCAGGTGTTTTTCTGCGTTACGGGCAGTCCGCTTAACGTAGATGGATGGCGTTTGGTGGCCCAGAAGGTATTTGCTGTCGGGCGGACTCTCCAGTGGGCCCCGGACGACGGGTGTCGCATTAGCCTGTCCAGCCAGAGCGTTACGGAAAGGACGTTTCGTTTCACTACAGCCTGCCACAAACCGGATGATTTCCCCTGAGAAAATGCAGTTTCTCTAGTACCACGTTTTGCCGCATACTCGCGGGGGAAGGCTGAGAGTAAACACGGAAGTTTTGTGTCTCCTCTTAGGGCGAAGGATTGCACCGACATTTGGAACTTCGATGTACGCATGCCTGCTCGAACGTTCCCAGTTGTTTTTAGCGGACGCCGAAACGCAGCGAGTTTAATAAACGAGTACATGCGAGAGCATTTGGATGTATAGGAACTCAAAGGGGGACGGCTACTTTTTCAAACCCTCCAGTTTAGAAACGCCGGTGTTGCAGTGCATTCGAATCGGATGAAAAGCTGTCTGTAAAAAGATCTCAACAACGTCACCTGGATTCTTCCACCCTGGGATGTAGAGTCGACACAGTTCGACACCTCAGCACCCTTATAAGATCTCTGCTACTCTATATACCGATAGCTTTGGGGCTCTGTCGCAATCGCTATCGATAAATATGTGAAAGGTAACTGTATATAGATTTATTTTGAGGCATCCCTAGCTATACAGGGAACTGTCTACAGATTCACAGATATATGTGAAGAGATGCTCATTTTTCTTTTATTGGAAGTGTTTCGTTATCGCTGGACGCGTGTCTGTGTCTGTCGAGGCACAGTGCCAATAAAATCAAATATGACAACAGTCGTATCCATTGTGTTCTGTTATCCCCGGCATTAGCTTTTGTCCTCGAACGCTTTTGTTCACGCCTTCACAAGACGTTGGACTGACATAGAATCACAAAAAGTTTCGATACGCCGGTTCTCACGCCCTTTTCGCGGCGCCCGAGAACACCTCAGTTGCCTGGACCGATACAAGTGTCCCGAAAACGTTGAAAAGGAGAAATGAACGAGCACCTGAAGGGTCGTCCGTTCCTTGCCATGTCACTGAGCCTGTTCAACTCCACCAATTGCTTCGACGGAAACTCTTTCTATCAAAGGAAAGGTCTTTCGGCAACAGGTTCCTCGTCCGGAATCGGCTTCACTCACGGCCCCCCTTTTCGCCGGCGTTTCTCGCGAAGCACCGCCTGGCCTTGCTTTCCCGAATCTCAGAAGACGTCCGATGCTTCTCCATCTGATTTTCTGATGCTCAGAGCCTCTCCTGTCGCTGCTTTTCTCTCCGGCCGCGCGAAATATCTCAACTCTGATTTCATTGTCCGAAGAAAGTGGCTCTGAGGGAGACGGAACCGGCCCGAGACTGTCTCGAGCGCACATGCAAAACCGCGTGCATGCGGCGCAACTGCTCCTGCGGAGGTCTCACAAGAGCCGCAAGGTGTTTCCTTTTCTCCTGCGTGGAAAAGAGTTGTTTCTCCCTTCTTCCTGGGCTTCACGCGTTTTGTCGCCTGAGCGAATTTTTTGTACGCCCTCCGTGGAGTGTCTATACACCTGCCGACCTCGCCGCAAGGAAAGCGGGCGAATCCTCGTCCACTCAAACAGTCGTTTTGCAGCCAGTGCGGAACCGCGTTTCCTGTTTCAACCTCGTATCCCGCTTTTTCTTCCTCCGGCTCGCCCCGCAGGAGCCTAGAAAACGCGCGCCTCTTACAGTAAGACTGTCGTTTTTCTCGATTTCCCCTTCTTCGGCACCATGGCGAGCAGCATGCAAACACTGAAGAACGGTGACGAAGCAACTGCCTTTCGCCAGGCGAAAGGCAAAAAGGCGCTTCTCTTCATTCAAGCCGCCCACGGACCCTCGCAGCAAATGCAAGAAGTCTTTGAAAACTTCCAAGAGGTAGACGGCGCCTGTCACTCTTCAGCTGCCTTCTTTTTCTGATTTGAATATCGAATTGTAGCGAGACAGAGCTGTTTCCAGCCGACTCATGTACCTATTAATATATATATCCATACATAGGGATACCAGCCTTGGATGGGGATGGGAACGGATGAAGCTTCGACAAAGCCAAGAAGCCGGTATATATCCAAATCTAACTGTTGCAACTTTCACCTGCGAAAGTGAATGTGTTTCAACATATTCGCAACGCATTCTACGGTGCATGTGTACATCTGTAAATACATGAGAATGCCGCTATTGTGTCCATCAGTCAGCTATATCTATATATACGCTTGCATTTAAATGCTTCCGTGTCGCTATGCATCTCTGCATAGTGAATATGTGAATGAAGTGGAGGTAGTACATATATATATATATATATATATATGTATATATATGTATATTATATATATATATATATATATATGTAGAGAGAGAGACGTGTGAATGGATTTACGTGCATCTTCGTGTGGGGCGCGACGATGGGAAACGCGTTTGTGTTGGTCTGCTTTGCTCCGTAAAGCGTTTGTCGTTTTTTCTGTCTCTTCTTCAGGATTTTCCCGCCGTGGCTTTCGGCGTTGTGGATGTGACGAGCAACAAATGCTTTGCTCACGCCTGCAGCGTAACCGAGGTCCCGAGCACGCTCTTCTACGAAGTCAGTGGAGAGTTCATCTCTTTTTTTCTTGCCTTCCCTTCCTTCTCGTTCCTCTCTCCTCTTCCGTCTCTTGCTCACCTCTTCCTTTCTTTTTCTCGTGCGTCTCTTTTCACTCTTTTTCCTTGTCCGCTTTGCTGTTTGTCTCTCCTGCACCGTCGCGCGGCACGTTCTGTGGACGCGAAAACCGCGCGCATACACCGCAGTGGATCGTTTTTTTTTGAAGAGGGAACCGGAATGTTCCGTCCATTGCCCCTAGGGCCGCGCGCGTTTTCGTTTCTCTTCTCTCAGGCACAGCCCTCGTGGACGGCGCTCACGCCTGTGCCTCGCGTTTCGGTTCCTCTGAGCAACGGAGCGAGTTGTCTTTTGGCACAAAGTGTTGTCGACCTAAAAGGGGAAAGCAAGCACTTTTCGCCCCTCTCCGTCGTGCTCCAGCGGAGAGGGAAAGTTCCTGAACAGAACGGCCATTCGCCTTCTCACTGAGTGCCCGAGAGTGCGGGGGTTCTCCTGTTTGCGATATGTTTTTTCTTCAGGATGGCGAGTTCCTGGGACGATTGGTCGGTGCAGTCCCACCCTCGGTGGCAAAAGCTCTGACTGCCTGGACGCATGCGGATCGATCCACGCTCCTAAACTCCCTTAGGGAAATGCAGCCTGCGCATCAGCCAGCGGTGCGTCTGAGACGGGTTCTCTTGCTGTTCACCTCTCGAGACACCAGAGCGAGCTTCTTGTCTTTCGCGAAAAAAGAAGATTTTGCGTCTTTTCGCAAGACCAAAATTGCGTTTGAGAGCCCACCTTCAAATTTCCAGTTGAAAAAGAGTGTGCGCGTCGTGTCTCGTCGAGGACTAGAGTGAATCTCCAGCTACCCAGGCACTGCGAGTGAGCTCTAGTCGATTGTCGATGCTTGCGCGGAGAGGAGAACTCTCGTTTTCGCTCGTTGTGTGTGTTCGCAGCCGCGAGACACAGAAGTGCCGCTCCAGGAGAGACTTGCCAGTCTCGTGAACAGCCATCCCGTGATGGTTTTCATGAAGGGGAAACGCGAAGCGCCTTTCTGCCGATTCAGCAAGCAGCTGATGGCGATCTTCGCCGAGAAACGACTCGTCCACTTTGGCGCCTTCGATGTCTTCGACGACGAAGAAGTCCGCGAGGGGCTAAAAACCTTCTCCAACTGGCCTACCTATCCTCAAGTCTACGTCAAGGTAACCGCCCGAAACGAAAACGAAAATGGTGCCACAGATACATCTGTACATATACATACACGTATGCAAATGCATATATATATATATATATATATATATGCATATATATTTGGAGATAGCTGTTCATGCGTATACATATACAGCATGCATATGTGTATATGCATATATGCAGGGATGCGTTCGCGTATAGGCATATGTGTATATATTGAACTATGTGATACTTATCAATGTTACTTTTGTATAGTTTATATCAGTGAATAGGCGCAACCTGAGAAACTAGGGGTTGATGATTTTGATTTTGGGGAAAAGAAGTGAGAAGGATAAGGGTCTAGGGACACAGTTGGTTCATGTTCCCGAGATGCAAAACGCATCTCTTCGCCTGTTTTGCCATCCTGATCCCTTTTTGTTTCGACAAGTTGCTCGCCGCCCCTCTGTCCGTGCGAAAAAAGACTTGCATGCGTCTCTCGGTGTCTCCCAGGGCGAACTGATTGGCGGAGTCGACATCATTCGCGCGCTGTGTGAAGACGGTTCCTTTACCGAGGTGTTCCCGCCGGAGGCCTTCGCCTGAAACAACAGCACGGAAAGCCCCAGAACTTTCTTTCAAAGCGACGAACGTTTGGAAGCCCAAAACGCACACTCAGCAATTATATATATATATATATATATATATATATATATATTTGACTTTGTATTGGTATAGGAGAGACATTTATATATATATATATATATATATATATTTGTGTGGTTGGCTCTCACCCCCTGTGCAATGGGCGTAAATGCGCATGCATATGCATGTGTGCATACGTGCCTATATGTATGTGGACATACGTTTGTGGTTTTGTAGCGAGACAGTCGCGTTCCTTTTGCGTTTCTGGAATGAGGTGAAGAAAGCAATGCTTTCGTCGTGTCGACAGAGAAAGACAGAAGAGGGGAGTGCCTTTTTCGTTGTGCCGAGGCGGGAAGGGGTTGAGAGGAAAGTTCAGTTTTCGCTCGCTTTTTCTCGCCGTGGAGAAAGCGTCGCGTTCGCTTTCCTGTGCTTCTCGTCCCGCAAGCGATATCTTTGGCCTTCTTTGGTTTTGCATGTGGGCGGCTGTCACGTTTTTTGGTTTCCTTCGCCTTGGAGGCGTCATCCCCTCCTAGGGGGGAGCGCAAGAGCTGGTGTCTTCTCCACTGGGCGCACACTCCCGAGTCGCTAGTTCGTTTTCTTCGTTTCCTCAGGGTTTCGTTTTTCTGTGTTTGTTTGCTCCCTCTTTGTGTGGGGATGCGCGTTCCTCGTTTCCGTGACCCCTGTCCGTGTTGCCTCTCCGTCGTCTTTATTCTTCTATTTTTTTTTCTTGTTCCCCAAGTCGGATGGAGTACAGGACTCTGTCCGCAACTCTTGCATTGTCTTTGAACCGTTTCTGAAGGAGTCTCCCGTCACTCGTCTTTCAAAATCTTAGGTGGCGACGACGACCGCCTGAGAGAGCGCTGCGCGTCTCGCTTGACGCTTCTGTCTGTTTATGTTTTTCTGTCTTGCTCGTGTGTGTCTGACTCTCTCCCTCTCGTCCTCCGGAGTCGTCTCTCTCTTTCGTTCTCGCGCCGCCTTCTCATGCTGCTGTACATCCTTTCTGTCTCTCTCGGTCGTTCTCTTTCTTTTTCTTTCTTCTTTCTTCACTGTTGCTCCTCTCTCCCCTCTTCACAGAGAAGGTGCGTAACTCTGAGGGCGACACGTTGGCGTCCGCTGCGTTCGAACATGATGCCATACGCCTTAGAAAGTGAAAGGAGAGAAACAGAGAGAAAGAAAAGGAGAGAGAGGAAGAAAAAGAGAGGGAGAAAGAAAAAAAGAGAGAGAAAAAGAGAGAAGGAAGGAGAAGAGGAACGAGAAGAGGTAGCCGGGATGTTCCGGTGCCACAGACTGTCACAGGGATTCCTAAAAAGCCGCGATGCGAGCGCCAAGGAGGCGTAGATATCCAGAGAGCATTTAGACAAGAGTGACAGATTTCAAAAGCGTTTTCGGAACAACTTTCAAAACAACTTTCCCTTTCCCAGACGTGTGCCCCTGGTTCTGCTTGCACGGAAACACCGTCTCCGAATCCCTCTCTTCGGGGGAGCGTTTTGACGAAAACAAGAAGCGAGACGAAACCGAAACCCGGTGTGAGGCTCGTCTCTGCTGTCTACACTTTCTACTGCGAGAGATGCGTGCGAACGCAAAGAATCGACTCTTTTTCCGAGACCGCCAAAACGAATTAACAGTCACGGCCCTCAGAAACGAAGAAGCCCGACAGGGCGCTTGCAAAACAATGCGAAAATAGGGAGGAAAACTGTTTCTGCATCCGTTCGCACGGGAAGGGAAATGGCTGCGAGCCCGTCTGGGGCCGCGATTCACGCACAAAATAGTTTTCGCCAAGACCTCGAGAGGAAAATTGAGAAGCCACATTTCTAGCTGGTCCATCTGAACACTTCTCGGTCCTGCCAGAGAGGAGTGCGCGAAGCGCGCAACCTTTGGTGACAAAAAGCGCAGCGCGACAAAAGAAACGAACACTGAAATGTACACTTATTCGTCAAGTTATATATATATATATATATATGTACATACTTGTATATGTGTACGTGTGTGTCTGTGTGTATGCACATATACATACATATAAATACATTTACATACATATACATGCATATACATATATATACATATATATATATATATATATGCATACAGTTACGTATCTTTATTTACACAGATTTTGCGGTCGACAGTGCGACATGTTTGTGAGTCGACTGTAGCGAGAGGCAAGCTGGAAGACGTTCCTTTGTTCCCTTTCTGTCCCCTTTCATCTTTCGTGTGTCTGGGTGGTCTCTGTCGCGTCTGGCCCTCTCTCGTTTCTGATCTGGGCGTGGCGCATCGGCGTCGCCCTCTTCGCTGTCCCAGAGACTTCGGAGACTCTCTGAACTTCCCGCGCTTTTCCCTCGCGCAGGCAGGAGAGGTCTCTCGTGGTGAGTCTGTGGCGGAAAAGGAAGCGGAGAAAACGCGGCCGAAGGCGACGCGAAGAGAGCCAATTTCAAGAGGTCCAGAGGAGAAACGTCTGGGAAAGGCTTTCGCGGAAAAAGAGTCGGCAGCCCGGTCGGTGTCTGTGTCTCCTCTTCTCCCGACTCGGATTCTCTCTCGTATCTCTCCGGTCTTTTGAAACCCTCCACTGGGCCGCTCCTGGAGTGCGTGGACGGCTGCGGCGCATGCACTTGAAGCTGCCTTTTCTCTGTCTGCTCGTCCCGCCTCGAGGTTCTTTCCGTCTTCGTCGCCCCTTCTCTTCTGGTGGTTGTCAGCCGCAGCGAGAGGAAACCCGTTTCCCTGGACGCAGTTTCTCCGGAAACGCCCCAGCTACGCGTCGGCGCGGCCATGGTCTCTCCTTTCTCAAGAAACGTGTCCAGTGTTCTTGTCTCTGCGGAACAAGGCCGAGACGACCACGACGCGCGCGGGCCGGACGACGCACCTGGACGGCGCCCGGGAGAACAGAGAAAAAAGGCAGGAAATCCAACAGGAGGTGCACACGCCTGTGGAAGAGAAGAAGGGGGAGGAGAAGAAAAAGAAGAAGGGGGGGGAGGAGAAGAAAAAGAAGAAGAAGGGGGGAGAGAATAAGAAGAGGGGGGAGAGGAAGGAAAGACGGGACAAGGTTGAAGCGACCGAGGTGACAGAGAAGGACAAAAATGAGACCAGGAAGCGGTGGAAAAGCACGGAAACGGAGGAGGCGACTGAGGAAACGGAGGCAGAGAAGACGGACGAGAAGGAGGATGTGGAGGGCGAGGGGAGACACAAACGAGTTCTTTTCGCGTTCCGTCTTGGGCGCTTGCCGCGCAGCCCGTTTCAGGGAACACAGCAAAGTCCAGCTGGTCAGGCGCGTCTCGCAGATTTTCAGGAGGGCGAACAATTTCGTTTTGTTCATGCCACAGAGGAACAGCGACAGGATTCGCAGAGGCGACTTCGCTTCTCCCTCGTCGGGAATCGAAGACTCTCCCGCCGGTCCTCGGCCGGTCCACGACCCAGTCGGGTCTTTCTCCTGTGTTTTGTCGCGCTTTTTTCTCTCTGTTCTCATCCGTACCCGCAGTCACTCTTTCTCCTCCCCCGAACCTCTGCGCTCCTCCACTTCCTGCCTGCCTCCTCGCTTTCCCTTCGGGCTCACATGCCCGACCAGAAGCACAAGCAGACGGAACAGAGGAAGAAGACGGAACAGGAGACGGAACAGAAGGGAGAGGCGTGAGGAGAATGATGTGTCGCCGGCGAGAAAGAGAAGAAGAGGGCTGAGGGCGCTCGGGAGAGCGCGGCGGTGCGTGGAGAGAGGCACGTTGGCGAGGGCAGTTGGGCAGGTGACAGGAGGCGACCTTCACTGAAACGCGGCCAGACGAGCTCAAGGATGGAGAGAGGAGCACCGTCTTTTCCACTGTTTTGTCCTTCGTGGAGGGAACAGTTTCTCCAGAGCAGCCCTTTTTGCTGAAGGTCTCCGCGTCTCGCCGCGCGCCAGCTTCTTCCTTCCCCTGCGCGGCCTTCTCATCTGTCGACGCCTCCCCACAGCGTTCTCCACTCGGCGCGTCTTTCCCTCGTTCTCCTTTGCCCGTCGTTTCCGCGCGAGACGCGACGAGGAAACCCGAGAGGAGAGTGGGGAGCTGTTGTTGGGGGACGGAGAGAGAACGCGGAGAAAGAGCGCATGGAGAGAGAGAAGAGAGAGAACAAGAGACCGAAGAAGAGACAGAAGGACGGAAGGCTAGAAACGTAGAGCAAGCGGCCGATGGAGGAAAAGAAGACGACGGCAGGGGCGAAGACGACGGACGGGAGAAGGGAGACGTCCGCCGCGGTAAGAGTGGAGACGCGCACGTCTGCAAGGAACAGGAAGAAATCAGGGAAGATCGCGTCCGTCCACTGCCTTGAGCTAGCGTCGCCGCGCGTCCGTTCGCGTGCTGAGGCGGCTGAGAAGACGAGACGGGGAAAAGCCTTCCGCTTCTTCCTTCGCGGCCAGTTGCAGCCAGAGAACTTTCGTCTTTTGTCTCCCTGCATCTCGCGCGACCTAATCCAGACAGAGAAGACGAAGGACGCGAAGAAGGACGGGAAGAGAAAGCAGGGCGGGAAGAGGAAGGGAGAGAGGGGACAGCGGACTGTCGCGCGTGCGAGCGCGGTGCGAGAGCAGCGCGACGCGAAGGAGAGGACGAGGGGAGAGAAGAAGGCCGTCGCGATGCAGAAAGCTCACGAGAATTCGAGGTTGCGCGAGAAGAACGAGGCAGCGCAGGAGACAACAGAGAGCGCGGTGCCTTGTTGCTCGAAGGCGCCGAGGCCATCCGGCGTCGTGTGTCGCTCTCGAGCCCCCAGGAGAGAGACGCAGAAGAGAAAGGAAGCGAACTCTCTACAAAGTTCCTTCTCTCCCACTGCGACTCGAGTGTGCGTCGTGAAAGACAAGAAAAGGAAGCAAAAGGCGGAGAAACTCGGCCTCGAGGAGAAGCTGCGACCGTGGAAGGCTGAAGTGTCGAGGCAGTTGGTATGCGAATGGAAGAGGAACGCGTCTGCATGACTATTTCCTTCACTCCTCGGTGTTGTCCCTTCTTCGTGGTTGCTTTGTTTCCGGTTTCGCTGTTTGCTTGGCTTCTCTCGTCGCCAATCGCGGTTCCTCTGGCGCCTTTTGGGAGACTTTCATTCCGCCTTCCGCCTTGCTGGTTTCGCTCCTGGGAAAACGAGGCCGCCCGAAACCGCCGCATCTGGAGGAGTTTGTGGTTCGAGAATGCCGCGCAGAGCCGCTCGAGGATCTCAGCATCTCTCGCCTGCTTTTCCAAAGTCCACTTCTGGAGCCGCTCGCCTTCCTGTCTGACTCCTGAGACACACCGTCGCGGGTGACCGTCGTGTCCCACGCATTCGCGTCCTTCTCTACCTTGTTCTCCCTCTTCTTCTCTCTCTTGTTCTCTTGCTTCTCTCCCTTGTTCTAGTCCTTCTCTCTGTTGTTCTCTCTCTTCTTCTCTCTCTTGTTCTCTTTCTTCTCTCTCTTGTTCTCTTCCTTCTCGCTCTTGGCCTCTGTCTTCTCTTTCTTTTTCTCTCTCTTCTTGTCTCTCCTGTTCTCTTTCTTCTTCTGTCTGCCGCGTACTCTCCCGTCTTCTTTCTTGGGTCGAGAAAACCGTAGATGGAGCGCGCGTCTCCTCGTCTTCTTTGAAATCGTCTTGTGCGTCCTCGTGATATCCTTTTTCTCGTCTCTCTGTGGCCAGAGGCGTTAAAAGTTCGGCTTTAAAGGCTCCCTTTTCAATCTCAGATTCCAGTTCATCCAGGAGGCTACTTCTCGCCTCTCCCGCTCGCTTTCCTCGTTCGTCTCCTTCTTGCCCCATCGATTTGTTTCTTTCATGTTCTCCTCTCCCTCGCTCCTTTCGTGCTTCGCTTTTCCACCCTTTCTCTCTTTCCGTTTCTGTCGCACCTTGCCTGTGCAATTCGAACACAGAGCTGGGCCCTGACGGTCGCGAATACGAAAGTGTCTTCTTCCTTCTCTCGCCTGCTGGGGAGACACAGACAGGAGAATCTCTTACGCCCAACGCTCTCTGACCCGCCACGGAGAAACACAGAGAAGAAGAAGAAGAAGAAGAAGAAGAAGAAGAAGAAGAAGAAGAAGAAGAAGAAGAAGAAGAAGAAGAAGAAGAAGAAGAAGAAGAAGAAGAAGAAGAAGAAGAAGAAGAAGAAGAAGAAGAAGAAGAAGAAGAAGAAGAAGAAGAAGAAGAAGAAGAAGGTGTGTGTTGGTAGTTTCCGAGGTTCGAGAGAAAGTGCAAATGACTCCGAAGTCTCTCGAGAAGCTCTTCGTGGGACGAAACAGGAAAGCCCTCGTCCTTCTCGTCGCTTGTCAGAAAAGGCGAAAGGAGCGAAGGAGAGTCGCTGGCAGATCTGCAAGAGAGAGAAGCAGCGTTCTTTCTTCGTCTGTCTTTCTCTCTCTCTTGAAAGACCCGCTTCTCACCTCTCTCCGCTTCTTCTCTTCCGCCCGTCCACCCTGTCCCTTTACCTCCTGTCTCTTCCGAGACTCCTTCTTCCTCTTCCTCTTCTTCGTCTTTGCTTTCCTGTCCCTCCCCTTTGTCTGCCGGTCTTGGTCTCTGGAGCTCGAGGTGAGATTTCTCTCCGGCTGTCCGATTCCCAGCAACGCACCTTTCTTCGAATCTCCCCGCCGCGCCGACCGCAGTTTCCGCGGTTGTCTCCTCCTCTGCACATCGCAAGACGGGCGAGGAAGAACCAGAGAACGCGAAGATCGAAGAGGCGGCAGAAACGTTCCCAGACAAGGGCGAGTCCGGCGACGAACGGAGCGAGGAGAGAGAAGACGACAAACAGAAGGAAGAAAGTGCATCTGAGGGGGACGCAGGCGTGGACGCACCGCCAGCAGGCGGCGTCTGTACAGCAGAGGGGAACTTCCTCTCGCCACGAAGAGGAGATCTGCGCAGTTGCGTTCTTCGACAAGCAACGCGGCGGCGCAGATGCGAAGCGGGGGGGGGTTCGGCCTCGGAAGGCACCGCAGGAACAGCAGAAAACTTTCTTTGTCGGCAGGAGGGAGAAGAGAGCAAAGGCGGGGACGCCTTGTCAGAGGAAGAAAGAAACGTCCCTGGAAATGGACTCTGGCAAGAAGAAACAGAACGCAGAGACATTTCTCGAGCGCTCGGCGGGGGCCAGGCCTCTGCAGATCGCCGTCGCACTGTTGACGTCGGCATCGTGACGAAACGCGCCACACCGAGAAAAGGCAAAGGAGAATCAGACGAAAGGAGAAATAAGGAAGGAAGAAGAAAAGGGGAAGAGGAAGACGGGGAAGACTGGGAAGACGGGGAAGAGAAGAGTAAGGTGTTGCCACAGGACTCCCCCGCGTAGTGTTGAAGTCGGTGGCATCTCTAGCTCTGTGGCAATCTACACGAAGAAAGGAAACGGAGAAGGATGGCGGCAAGCAGAACACGAAAGGAGCACACGGAAGGAAAGGTGGTACGCAAAGGAAACAAGAGCCCAACGCAGAACAAAGCGTCTCGTCCTCTCCAAGATCGCGACGGAAACGAAACTTCCAATGTGAATGTCCTTCCAGCGTTTCTGTGTGACAAAGAGGCACCGAAACAAAGATACATCTACAGATCCATTTCTCTCTGCATTTACAGACACGCACGTGCATATTACAACATATATACATATATATATATATATATATATATGCACATATAGGTACACATATAGGTATATCCATATATAGAGAGGGATATATATAGATATATATATATATATATATATATATCGATATATGTATTTATACATATATATACATAGAAACCTCCATGTCAGTTCCGCTTTTGAGGTGTGAAAAGGAGTGGAAGAGTGTCATCATCTTCTTTCATCGAGTCGAATTTGCGCTGTACGTACACACTGCTCAGGCGCACGCTGAGTGTGCAGTAAAAGGCAGTTTTGCTGGGAGGCCTGAGAGCCTCTTTTTTCTGCGTGTTGGATCCGCAGAGAGCAGCTGGAAAAAAGGCTCCGGAAGAGAAGCTGGATGCACACTGAACCTGCAAAGATTGCGGAGTTTTCACCTCCGGGAAGCCGGTGTGCCGTTAGAAGAGCTGTCTCACAGATGGTGGCGCAAGGTCGGCGCGATTCCTCGCGTTGTGCGAAGAACGCCAGAGAGAAGAAAGTTGAGATTTCTCTGGAAAGGGTTAGAAAGTCGCAGTAAAGGAAACGACAGAGACAAAGACACCAAGTTTCCCGTCGAGTGATGCACACGCGATGAGGAAGAGCCTCCGGCTTTGCGCAAAGAGCAGCGAAGAGAAGAAACTTGGACACGAGTTAAGCATCTTTTCGACGAAAAGAATCTTGTTTTTACAATCCTTCGAGTTTGTTGATTGCGTTTTCTTCCTCGCCTTTTTTTCTTCGCCCTTTCTTTTTCTGTTTTTCGCTTTCTTTTCTCTCCTCCGGACAAATTCGAGGAGAGCAGGTGGGGTGTTTTTGAGCCTGCTGTTTCTGCTCACGCTCGTTTTCTTTTCTTGTCCCATCTTCCGCGATTCGCCGACAGCGAATTCTTCTCTGGCATCCGAGGGGGTGGTCCGTGTCAGGCAGCGTTTCGTTTTCCAGGCTTTTCTCCTTTTCCATCGTCTTTTCTTCTTTTCGCTCTTCTTCTGACCCTACTGGAAAGGGCGGCTGCATGTCGCGGCACATTTCCCGTCTGGACGAGACCCAGAGAGAGGAAGAAGGTTCCACGTGATTCTGTGACTCGCTCGAACGTCTTCCATCGACTCCTCGCTGACAGTGCCGTTTCGCCTTTCGAATCCCCGGGGCAGCTGTATGTACACCTCCGAACCTCCGAGGGCCTTCGCTGCTTTGGCGTCTCGCCGCGGTCCCCCGTTTCTCCGTTGGCCAGTTCCACGGTTTCCTTCTCTGGGATTCTAGTGATGTCGGTTTTCCGTGAATTCGCGCTTTTGACGTGAGCGCACAAAAGTCGCGTTAGAAGATCCGTTCCCCTGCGTCGGTGTGCGGTCGGTTCAGGGTTACGCTCGAAGAACCTCGGAGAAGCAAGGCCAGGGCGCTGTAGAAATCGCGCCGTGATATCTCCGAAAGAGGGGGGTGAAAAAAGGAAAAGAAGAGGGAGAGAAGGAGCAACAGAAGGACAGGAGAGAGATTCACTTTCCTCGCTTCTCGAGCTTGTCAAAACTGCTTGAAGACTTGCTCTTGTTTGAGAGCCCGATTCTGCCGAGGGGAAAGGCAGAAAAACTGCGTGTCGTCTCTCTTCTCCTTCTCTTCCTTTTCTCTTCTCTCCTTCTCCTCCTTCTCTTCTCTCCTTTTCTTCCTTCTCTTCCTTCTCCTCGTTTTCTTTCGCTCCTTGCTGTCGTCTTCATGGAGCCCTCTCCTCGTCGAGTCCCTTCTATCGGGCATCTGGAAGATCATCTTCCTCCGCACCATCGCTCTTCTCGCCACGACGCCCACAGCCGTGTCTCTCACCGTTCGCGTCCCCCTTTCTGTCACTCTGGGCCCAGGCGCTCAGAGAGACATCCGGAAAATCCCTCTTCGTCCCCTGGCTTCTCTTCTTTTTCCTCTTCGTTCGGGGGCCGCGAAAGCCCCAGCGCGTCTCCTCGCGGCCGAGACGGCCGACGCCCGGGGCGCGGTAGGCTGGGCACTCGCTTCTCAGGCCTCCGAAGGGGAAGAGGCAGGGAAGAGAGGCTGCATCGACGCGAGGGCGAACGCGTCGAGGAAAAGGTGAGAGACGAACAGAGAATTCCAAAGCGAAAAGAAGAGAGAGACGCCCAGGACAGGAGCTGTGAGGTAGAGAGAAACGGCGGGAGAGGGGAAAGAGGACGATGCGTTTGGGTCTCTGCGTATTTTGGCGCTGCCTGCAGGTGTGCATTGTGTGTGGAGCTCGAGGCGAAGCAGTCAAGTACAAACTGCCGTGCTGTCGCGGCCTCTTCTGCTCATCGGGATGCTACCAAGAACACAAAAAAAGGCCTTGCGCATGCAGAGAACCGGGCGGACATGAAGGCGCGCGAGAAAGGAGAGCGGAGGGAAGAGAAACGGAAGGTGACGGAGGCGGGGCGATGCACTCTGAGTTTGTCGAACGAGAAGAAGAAGAAGAAGAAGAGATGGAGGACCGCGAAGACGACGCACGGGCTGTATGTACAGCTGGCGCGGGGAGAAGCGAAGGAGACAAGAAGAGGAGACGAGAAGACGGAGAGGACTCGGAAGAAGAAAGAGAAGAAGGCGAGGAAGAAGACAGTCACGACGGAAGAGAACCGTCGAAGGCGAAATTCCAGAGACGCTTTCCAGCGGAAGGAGAAATGGGCGACGACAGTGGCGGTGCGTCCTCGTGGTGTTTCGGGGAGAAAGATCCCGACTTGTCCGGAGAAGACGAAACGGCCCCTCTTCCTCGCTTTGAAGGCTGCGATGAACACGAGGAAGATGTCGAAGAGAACGACGAGCTGTCTGTACAGCAGAAAGAATCGCTCCGTACGTGGCACAGAAAACGCGAAACCCCCGGTTGTTTGTCCCTTCTTGAGTTCTCTTTCTTCTGCTTTCTCACTTCTCTTCTTTTGGATGCCAGTTTTGCCCAAAGCCTCTCTCGTGTGCCCTCTCGTCTGCTCTCCGTCGGTTTCTTTGCGTTTGTGTCTTCTTTCCCCTTGTCTCTGCACCACCCTTTTCTTTCTCTTGCCTCCCCGTTTTCTCGTTATTTCCAGGCACGAATTTGAAGCTTCGCGAGGCCTTTGAGAACAATGCGCGGTTGCGAGAAGCCTTCTCTGACGTGGCTGCGTCTGCCGACCAAACTGCCACGCTTGCGATGTATTTGAACGACGCGGTTTTCCACGGAATCTGCAACCAAGTCATGGACATCATTCAGGGCGACGAGCAGAGGAGTTGAGGAGAGAAAGGATACAGAGATGGAAGAGGAGAAACGAGATTGGATGTCCTTTTGTCGACAGCATCACGCAGTTCCCTCAGGAAAGAGAGTGTTTCACAACTGCACTTGCGAGTTGGCGATGGCCTCCAAGTACACAGGAAAAAAATTCGAGTTACCAAAGTCGGAGATGACGGGCATAAGGGAAAGAGAGAAGAAAGAGAAGAGATTGAGGCGGTGATAATGTTTGCATATACACCGCAGTTTGCTCACACGCGTCTCCGCAGTGTACAGACACCGGGTGGTGTTTGAATCGATGCGGCCAGGCGTTGTTTCAAGGAGCGGGAAACTCGGCTTTTTCTCAAGGTTGAAAGTGTGTCGTGTTTGGAGAGCCTTTAGGGACATTTTCTTCGCAGTTCGGATGCGACTTTTTTCGTGTGGTTACCGGTACAGCGTATTTCGTGCGTTTGTCTTGTGGGAAAGGCAATGAGAAAAACAGGTTTCTCTCCACTCTCGCTTCCCGTCGTTGACAGGAAGTTTCCAATTCTTTGTAAAAGGGATTTCAGCTTGTCAAGTCAAAACTGTCGCCTTCCCAACTCCACGGGGAAAGTGTAACGAGGTAGAGATACACATGTATCGAGCACTGCATGCGATGCCGGTGTCTCCTACCAGTTTATGCTTCAGAAAAGTATAAAAACCGAAGAGGAGATCGATCTCTCGCCTAAAATGCACTCCTCGCTTTCTACTGCAGGCGCTGCGTCTTCAACTAAAAGTATTAAGTTCTAGTTCAAGGGTCTCACGAACATCGTACAGTGCCACACATCCCGCATCTCTTCATGCGCTTCATATATACATATATATATATAAGTATACGCAGAGATGTTTGTGTGAAAATCTGTGCATGCATGTGGAGGTGTAGGGATATGAAGTTACACATTCCCAAGGGATAGAGGAGGCACCCGAGGCAAATCCAGAGAATTGAAATTTCCATCCTTTCTCTCTCAGATCGTTGTGGGAGATTTGTGGAGCCCCTCGCATCGCTCAAAACACCTTTTTTGTTGCTTGTCGCATTTCCTCTCTTCTTCCCACGGAGAGGTTCCACCTTCTCCCCTTTCTTTTCGTATTTGATTTTCATAAACCGACTGACCCGTCACAGATGCTGTAGGTTTATTTCAATGCTCATGAATAACACGAGTTTATACAAAGAATTTGTGAGGAGTGAGATGCCGACTTCCATTTGCTGTTTTGCTGAGTTCTTCGAAACACGCTCCCGGCATTCGCGGACCCTGTGCTAGGGTAGAGGAAGCGATGCCTGTTTTGCAACGGGTGATCGGTGAGCAAGGCCAAAGCATTGTACGACTGTGGTGAGTCTCCTGTTTTTCCTTGGAAGCGTGCGTTTCTGTGGCTGTTCCAGATGGTTTTGCTTCCAGGTTTCCCTTCTTCCCTTGTTCGCGACATCGTAGAAAAGAAGCCTTTCAACGAGACCCTTTGTACTACTTCTTTGGTTGAGACCGCCCCTTGCCATTTTCTGTCTTGTCTTCCCCTGTAGCAATGATTTGCCAGGAAAGACCAGCATTTTTACTGTTTCTCTCGCCGTCTAGAGAAGAGAGCGGAGTTCGAAAGCCCTGCTCATCGTCTGCTTTTACAGTTCCCCGTCGTTCTTGCTTTTCTGCACCCGGACTCGGCATCGTGACCTCCGTTCCCCGAACACCCAGAAATTTTAAAGAAAACGAAGCCGACTCTTCTCTGAGCCGTTCGTTCTTTTCACCGGCTTTTCCCTGTCTTTCCTTTCCTCACCGCGCTCTTTTTCCTTCTAGTGATAAGACCCGTGGACTGTACGTCGTTCCTCCTCCTCCTCACCGTCTGTGTGTGTTCGACGAGGAGAATACTGCTAGTCTACAACGCATTCTCTCTTGCACCAGTGAAATTGCCTTGAAAGTGAGGAAAGCTTACCAAGACAAATCAAGCAAGTGCAAAACAAAACGTTTTCGGTCACACATACTGCCTCGCCATCTCCACGAATCCACGATTCGTGGCGTTCCTTCGGAAACGCGTGTCCCCATGGTTTCTACAACCGAATGCGCAAGAGAGCCATACAGCCCTACAACATCGGCCAGGAAAGGCAAGGGCGTCTCCGTTTAGCACGGTTGGGTATTTGCACGCATTGACGAACCCCCGCGATTTGAAAAACCGCGGAGGCAACGGCGCAGGAGCTTCGTGCGGATCCGCTTATTCCATATCGCCACGGTGGGATGGAAAATAAAGAAGCCCTAGGCCAGCGCAATGCTCCATCAGCGGCGAGAAAATACAAGGATATTTGCGTTTGAGGGTGCTCTAACTACAAGACACACAAACCTAAGAACTGAGTAGAGGGGTGACTGCCAATCTGAACTGTGACATGAAAGCACTCTTTTTCACCAACACGCGACGCCTGAAAATGAAAATAATGGCCGAATCGGAACAGAAACGAATGTGCAAGCGTCGTATAAATCACCGCCGATTCGTGTGATTCGAGACTTACAAGCCACGAAGCGCACAACAGCGAGGACCCAAGTACACTTGCTTTCTTTTGGCACTCTTAAATTCAGAAAAAATCATAAAGCACAAAGAGGAGTGATTTCCTCTGACTCAACGAGTGCTAAGTAGGAAGACAGGGACGGTGAAACAAGCTGCGCTGGACCGAAACAGCCGGTTCTAGTTCTGAACAGCCACCGAGAAGACGTCATTTCTCTACTAAGTCGACAAAATCAGAAAAACATTAGTCAGTGAGGCAAAAAAGAATCCTCCTGGCGATAAAGTGCCCGTTCTACGCAACTTCTCGAAGCAGAAACACGAGAACATTCTACTCAACTCTTTCTGTCCCTCACTTCCCCACTCTTCCCCCCCCTCCCCACGTCTCCTCCACTGTCTCTACTCTAGAAAAACACGCACAGCTTCCACAAACAAAAGCAAACTTTTTTCGAGAATTCGCAATCCCTTTTCAAAAAACCGCAACTTTCTTCTCTCGCGGCTCAGATATCTGGCCCAGAATCGGTCCTGGAGAAAGGAGCCTGCTTAATTTCGAAGTTTCGAAAATCGAAAATCGAAGAAAACAGGTTCCTAAGACCTCCGCCGAATGCCGAAAAAGGCATAAATCATCTTCGCCGCAATAGAAGTATATTACGTGTTGCAGTCTTCAGGTTTTTGAAGACTGATTGATCACAGCCCCGCCGATTCGGCCCCATCGCCCCTCCGACTCGCTCAATCGCACGCACTCAAAAGGGGAGATCCGCCCTGGCGCTGCCAAAAATGCGGAAATGCATGCATGCGCAGCAGCCCCACACCGAAGCCAGCGCTGGCCATTTCTCGATAAAAGACACCGGCTAATGAACGGAGAGCTATTTGTTCCGTGTCTTGCATGGGTGGAGGGTCGTAGGCGCGCGGGGAAGACGATGAAAAGAAGGGCAAGACAGGAAGATGTGCAGAGGGAGAGGCGAAGGGAAACGCCGGGGCGACAAAGAAGAGACTTGCAGATACGGAGAGGCAACAACGAGGTGAAGGAGAAGGTCTAACGAAGAAACAGGGAAAAGGGTGTGTTTCTACCGAAGGAGAGAGATCGATGGTGGGGTACTGTACAGAGACATCCCAATATGGATACTGTATACATATATATATATATATATATATATGTACATCTATTCACAGTGGATATATACATAGATAGATAGAAGTATCGACGTAGAGAGAGGCAAAGAAGGTCATTTTTGCCAGCAATTCGATACAAAACCATCCTCGCTTTCCATGAAACCAAAAGAGCGCCCTCGACTTTCCTGTTACTTTGTTGTGCCTCGAATGAAACTGTATTCACATTTCCATTTCGAGCCCCTAACTTTGCATTCCTGCATATGTTGATCTACCTACGGATATATATACATATAGATAGATAGTTGGATAGATAGATATATATGTGTTGGGCGCAGAGTAGGGAAGAGGATGGTGAAGCGACAGGAGAGAGATTTACGGGTCGAAGGTGAAAGTTTGTGAACTCGAAACAGCTGCGTGAGTCATTTTCTCCGTTTTTCCTTTTTCTCTCAAAGTTATTTGAACGCACCAGACAGAATTTCTCTCTCAAAACAGAGATCAGAAAACTTCCTTTTTCTCTAATGTCAACTCCTCATGATTCGCGCTTACTCCGCGTGTGAAGTGTCGGTACGCAACAGATGTTTCGAGAGAGGCTTCTTCTCTGCTAGGTTTCTTCCCTCCGCTGATCACCCCCCACTGTATGTTTCTTCGCTCTCTCTTGAATTCTCTCTTCCCTCCTTCCTCCTTCTCCTCACGTCACTCTCTGATTCTGTAAGGGAGCGAGAGAGAAAGGCTAACGAGAAAGACTTTTCTTCGCCTTCTGAGAGGCGTCTTTTCTCCAAAAGCTCCGCTGCCTCGGCTCTGGGCTCTGCGGAGTCTCCTCTCTTGAAAACGTCGACTCTCCATTTCGCCTGTCCTGTAAAGTGAACGCGTCTCCTTTTCTCAGAGAATTCTCTTCGCCGCATGCGCCTTGGAAGGCTTCGCTCAACCGGTGTCTGCAGACAGCCCCCGTGGCCATTCCATTGCCTGCATTCTCTCGCCCCTTTCTCCTCGATCTCTGCCATTTTCCCCTAACCGCCCACAGATCCGTTAACGCGTGGAGATGTGCACGACGGCGTAAACAATGCGCATGCATCAAGTCAACACGCATGCAGTCATCTACGTGTGTAGATATGCTGCGCTTTTTCACGAGGTGTGTGGTAGTCTAGTTTTCGGCGTCGGCGGAAAAACGAAGAGGTTCCCGATTTCTAGAAAATGGAGGCTTTTTGATTCAACAGTTTTGGTGCGCCTGCGCAAAATTCTCCTGCCAGAGAGGAAGACATTTGTCGAACGAAAAAGAACGGATGTGCAGAGGGAAAGGAACATCCACCTCTCATCGACGGCCACGCATCCAAAAACGCGCACTTGCATGCATCGGTACGCTTGCACACACGTAAAACCATATACATAGAGATATAGCCACAATATATATATATATATATATAGAGATACATAGGTAACTACACACATGCATATATACGGATCCACGTATGCATAGCACGCATATACGTGGATGTCCGTGAAGGGAGAGACGAATGAGAAGAAACAGGAAGAGACAAAGACGCAGAAGATGAAAGCGGATGCACGCGCAAAACAGGCTCCGACCCTCCTTCGTGGATTTTCCCTTGACGCATTTCCTGGCTTTGTGTCATCCAGCTTTTTAGTCTCGCAACTCGGCGAGCGCAGGACGTTTACGCGGTTCGTCCTCTCCCTCTTCCCTTCGCTTTGAAACGCGTTCGAGTTGAGAAAAGGAAAAAGCAAAGAGAGAAGACGGCCTTCTCTTTGAAAAGCTTTTAGATGATCTTTTGAGAGTGGAAGTAGCGAATGAGGTAGAAGACAGAGACGAGGGTTGTGGCGCATAGCAACAGCAACTGGAGAACGGAGAACCAAACAACTCGGCTGTTGATCGATTCATGTGTCCTTTGGAAACGCTCCTCCTGATTGCACAAAAAAAAGAAGAAAGGCATAAAAACAAACGTGTCCACACACGCACATGTCAATAGATGGAGGCATGGAAATACATCGAAATACACGGTAACACAGAGATACATATATATATATATATATATATATGTATATACATGTATGAGGCTACGAAAGTGAGAATTTTGATACGAGAAAAAGGAAAAAGGCACACAGTCGAGCTGTCACAAAGACTAGAGAATGAAGTGCTTATACCTCTCAAAGACGCCTCTTCATCGATATCTTTCCCTCTCTCTTACCACAGACGCTGCAGAAATATATGTATATAATACAAACCCACAATACATGTGTATACAAGCATATATATGGATATATATATATATACATATATTGGTGGAGTTCGAGGGAGAAGAGAAAGACAGAATAGGTGTATATCCAGAGTTCTGTGTGTATACTTAACTCTCTGTAGACAGGCATGAAACGACTCGCGTGTCGCGGAATCACGTGAAAACAAAGATTGACATGTTTCTTTTGGTCCTCACCTGCACACGCTCGTACTCGTTTTCGGCCTGCATCGCTTCCAGGCGCTTCGCTATGGCTTGTAGCTTAAGTTGCAGAGAATCAACGTCGTCTTTCTTCGCCAACTCCTGCTCCACCAAAGACAACAGAAAAGGCGCGGGAAATGCGGCAAAGCGGCGGCAGCAGAGAAACGCAATCTAGTGCTTTCGAAAGGCATTCAATTCCCTCTTCATTCTGTTGCGCGTTGTGTCAGAAAAAAGAGTGTCCAGTATCTTTCACACTGGGGCGAGAGGATCTCGCTGAGCGTGGTGGCGGAAGTTCCTTGTTCGCCCGCTTTCCGTCCTTCCAGTCCGATATGCGTATGTGAGCAGTGGATGTTCATGTTTGTTGTGCATTTCTGCACAGAGTTGGGGGTCGCGCTGCCTTCGTCCTTTCTCTACCCGGCGTTTCTATCTCAGGTCTCAGAAGACGGGCATCGATGTATGTATATAGAGATGTAGGATATAAAAGCATGTTGACTTGCGTGTGTATTTTTGTGTAAAGCGTGTCAATCCCCCTAGTGAAGGTGTGGTTTTCATTTGAGTGTGTGTGTTTCGCCTTACGTCGAGGTTGATTTCTGTGTCTCCGAGTTCGATCGAGATGGACCACTTGAGAAGCTGTGTGTTGAACCACTTGGAGGAGGCACAGGAAATGCAGATTTTGTACTCGCCAGCTGTTGCCGTCATGTGCGAGATTTTCCCCTGCGGCTCCGTCGGCAGGACTTCCTTGCTGTAGACGGAACGGCCTGATGGGTCTTTATAAACGATGCTGCAGGTGACTCCTGCAAGCAAAAAGAAACAGAAACAGAGAAAAATGAGGAAGACGGAGGGACGAGAGAAAGAGAAGGAACAGAGATGAAGAGAGAGAAGAGAACGAAGGATCCGTGTTTCCGTCTTTTCTTGGTGTACTGCCCTGCCTGTGTTTCTTCACGACAGCAGACCAGCACTGACCAGGGTTCTCTGGGTTGTTGTAGGTGACCGTTAGGGCGACTCCGAGAGGCACACTCTCCACGAAGCATTTGTCTTGAGATTCTTGGACGTAAAAGTACGCGGCTGAGGCACCGAGAGTCTGGGGAAAGAAAGAAGCGACCTTTCCACTGCCTGGATGGGTCGGTGAAAATCCGGCGAAAATCCCGAGAAAAACTGCAACGAGAAAGGCGGCCGTCAGCCTGCATGAAGCGGCGCCGAAACGCGACTCGGAACGCGAAAGACACCCGGAGAGAGGAGTTTGCATCGGCTGTGGCAGCGTCATCTTGCCGAGAAAAGGGAACAGAAACGGAGCGACAAGGAAAGCTTTTTGAACCGCCTGTACGTTGAAACCGCGGTATGAGGCACAGGGCTGAGAACGAACACAGACAAGGGCAGAACGACAGGAAAACAGATATCAGAGAGACAGAGTGACGAAACGGCGTCTGCGAATCAGACGAAAGCCGACAGTGACTCACGAAAACAGTTCAGGACAGCGAGTAAAGAAGTGCCCGGAAGTGTCTTAAACTTTGGAACCGATCGAGGCAAACGCACCGATGTGCAAGTGTGCTGGCGCAGTTGCGGATAGTCCGCCGTTCGTCGGCCCTGAAACAAGCAGATGGACCAAGAGCCCGGTTTCGGAAAAGTTTGGGAATGATCTTTGACGCCATTGCAACTGTGAATTCAGACATCCGAGATTCTCTCGCGGGTCCCCCCGGGGAAGAAGTCCGAGTTCCTGCATGCAACCCAGACGGCGCATGCGCCGCCTGGATCTCCGGTGTCTGTACACCGCACGACCGGATTGTGGTCCCAGTGTTGCCCGTCACTTTTTTCTTTCTGCGCGTTTTCTCTGGTCGGCACACAGAGCATGGGGGCCCGGAGGCGTTAGGTTATTTCACCCGTCAGGCGCCGCGAATGAAGGACTTGAGCTGTGGGAGCGTATGTGACATCCTTTTGTTTTCGGCGATGTCGTCAGTGCGCAGCAGTGGAGAGTAATCTAGCCCTCAGTTAGCCCTGCGTTCCAGCGTGAGTGTGGTCAGATCCCAGAGGCTTCCCACAAGCGACAGAGAAGCGATATGTATTTTTGGGGATCTTCTTCTCATGGGAACACTGTGCTAAACTCGATCGTGCTACGATAAGTATCAACCGAGAACCAGGGCAAACTACCGAGTTACCCGGTTTCACTGTCGGGTCACTGGACTCCTCAGCTCAACCCACTGCAGCAGAACACATTTCTGGGTTCCCTGGCGCGTTAAATGGGTGGCTTTCCAACTGGATATAGTCACCCGCTCCGCCAGGAGGTTCGGCCTGGGTCTGGCGCAAAAATTCATAGTCTCTCGTACGTTAACTGTCTAGGCTTCACAGCGGCCGTACCACCGAGCCGCCGGGGGTGCAGTTTAGTCTACCGCAGTGAATGGACGCAAGCGTGAGGTGCGCTGCCGTATTAGCAGCTGGTATGTTTATTATCGATGCACTCCAGCCGTGAACGTGTGTGAGCGTGTGTCCCGTCTCTAAAGTAAAAGTGGCTGCAGACGTGGCGACTACAACACTCCGTTGATTAGCGATACGGTGGGTGGCACGGCATTTCTCGAGTTTGCGTGCTCGAGAAAAGTGTTTTTGTGCTGTGGTCGATGGAAGAAAGCTTTCTTGAGTGGTTGGGCCGGACTTATTGAACTGAACTGCTACCTCTGACATGTGCGGCTTTCCGCGTACATAAAAGAGGGACTGGGTACAAGGCGCTCACTGGCAGCCCCGATGAAAAGTCGTGCACACTGCTGGAACTTCCTCCACCGTTTCTCATGACCGTTGCTTGCCTCACCTAGTCAATCGGTTGGGAGCCCACATGCTTGATGCTGCACGATATCACTCGCTTGCATTCGGCGTTCCTTGGTCATATTTTCGATACGCTTTCTTAATCAGCGCGTTGCGGAAGTGGTGGGCTTTTACAGAGACTGTTCTTTGCAGCGTTTATGCGGGACCTCACCAGGGTGAGTGCTCTAGATTCTTGAATTCTTCACGTGGAAAAATGAAGAAACTCAGCCCTTTCTTGGGAGAAGCCCCCTGGACTCAGGGTGTTGGATGTCCACTCATCAGGATCGTTTTGCCCGGACGTACAACGGGGCGCGTTGTCGAACAGGCGTGCACGTCGGTCTGACAAAAGCAGCTAAAAATCACGAAATCTGCTGTCCATGGACGACTGTGGATTAAAATTTGTCACTGGAGCTTGCACGGGCTTGTTAGCCGTGTCACATGTCAAAACACAGCTCGAGCCGCACACAGATTACCTGATCCCCTTCCAGTCTGTTCCGAGGCAAAAGCTAAACTTGCAAACTCCGAAAAGGCAAGCAACGCAGCTGTCGCAATGCTGTATACAGAGCATGCAGAGGCGTTTCTTCGAGACACAGCTCCTAAAAGAAACGCAGTCAGGTGTCGTGTTAAGGCACACACCCGACGTTTTGGGGGCCGGTTCTGGGATTCCAAGGACCTGGCGCCTTGGTAGAAGCAAACTGCGGAGTGCTACATGGGAAGCGAACCTGTCCCGACGATGAGGTGGCTTCGCACCAGTTGCTCATCTTCCCCAGCAGAGTGTGTGTGAATGGGTGGCGTGTGTGCGTTTGAGCATGGGTTCACTCTTGCAAACACTCAGCCGCCGTTGGTTTTCACGTTAGTTTTTCGCCACTGCATACTCCGCTACCGAAAGACAAGGTTAGAGGACGGATAACAGCTTCCTCCCGCCGAGATGCCAGTGCGAAACTTGCTTTTTGGGACAGGAAACAAGAGGCGAATGCATGGGCATGTTTTTTGGCTGTTTCGCTTCGATGAACAGGTACACACTTTTTAGGATGAAGCGTCCACCAGGTGGCCGTATGTACACCCCAGAAGAACGGGCTCGCAAGACCTTCGTTTCATTTCCTCTGCTTCCATCGATTTCTCTGTCTCTGTGTGCCTGGCCGGGATGTCGAGACACACAGTGAAGAAGAAAGGAGTAAAACGCGAAGAAAGAGCCTGCGAGTCACGAAACAGCGCCTGCGGCGGTCGGAATGTCCCGGCGGCAGCGGCTCACCCCGCCCTGTCTCAGAAGACAGCATATCCTAGATCGTCTGCTGGTCTTCTCGCCTAAAAGAACCGGAAAGCGGAACCTGCTTTTGGTGAGCTTTCTCGGTTCTGTCGATTTGATGTGCAAAACTCCGCGAAACTCAGCGGCGAAACCTTCAGGGGGGTGGTAGCACACATGCACGGTTGCGGCCGCCGTCCGTGTCTCCGCAGGAAAAAACGACATCCACCCTGCGCGTTTTCTGTCCAGGTTGGGGGTGAGGACAACGGCGGGAAAATCAGAGGGAAAAAATCTCTGCTTGGCGCCAAAAATCGCATTTTCCCATGTTCAAGAAAACGAGTACGACGACGGAGACACACGCCCAGCGACAAGACAAGAATCGCCGCCCTCCCTCGTTTCAAAGCCTGTCAATATCGAACTTCCGCCTTCACACTCGCCGTCTCGCTCAACCTCTTTCCAGCGAGACTCGCCTCTCTTTTTGGAGCTTTGCAGTCAACAGACAGAACTTGCCTGGCGTACCTGAAGAGATAACCACGGGCAATCCTGCCTCGTAGTGTTCTGGATTCCGGCCGTCCCCTCTCCCTTGCCCTCGTCAAATCAGGAATCTGGTTGCCGAGCCTCCTTACTCTTTTGTTTCCTGCTCCAACCCAGTGGAAGGTTTACGAGTGTTGTTGCTTGTCTCACGCGAGGCGGTTGTGAAAAACCGGTGTTTGGCGCCTGCCCCGTCTTGCTCTTGGACTTCCTCTTGGAAACGTTCAGGTTCCTCTGCTTCCAACTCCACACAATGCCCGCCGTTTACTGCCAGTAAGGTTCTCGGGGATTTCGCTTGTTCAAGCAGTCTTGTGTGTCTCTGGTGGACGGTTGTGTTGGGTCACGCAGTGAACGTCTCGATCTTCACGATTTTTCTTGTGTTTGGGTGGTCCTCAGAATCAATTCTCGCATCCATCTTCTACCGACAGCGCTGGTCTCATTCCTCCCGCGCATCCTGCGCGTTTCGCGTTTTCGCTACTCCTTTCCTCCTCTCTCACTCTCGCATTCCCTTCTCTCCTCGTGTTCCCTCGCTTCTCGCGCGTCTAACTTTCCGCACATTCTTCCTCCCCGTTCTCTCGTTCCACTATCACCCTGTCCCTCTCTTTCTCCTCTCGTTCCACTTCACCCTCTCCCTCTCTTTCTCCTCTCGTTCCACTATCACTCTCTCCCTCTCTTTCTCCTCTCGTTCCACTACCACCCTCTCCCTCTCTTTCTCCTCTCGTTCCACTATCACCCTCTCCCTCTCTTTCTCCTCTCGTTCCACTATCACCCTCTCCCTCTCTTTCTCCTCCCTTCCATCGTCGCCCCCTACCTTTCTTTCTCCTCTCCTCCTCTCTCCTCTTCTCTCTCGCTCTTGTTTCTCCCTCAACCGTTCCTTCTCTGTGTCCCTTACTTTCTTCTGTATCTTGTCTCGTCTGTTCCTTCATTTCTGTTTCGTTTTTGTCTCTTGCCAGGCCGTTGCCTTCCCTTCACCTGGCCGAGCAGGTGGGGAAGGTTGTCAGCATCACGGGACGCGTCAAGCAAGTCGAGGACGGCTACGCTGTCGTTCAGACCTGCGACGGTGAGAGGAAAACGCGCGACGGAGGCGCATGCAGAGGCGGATGAAAGAGCAATCCAGACTATAAAACGCAAGGAAACGGCGGTCGCGGGAAGGGACGCGCTAAACAGAAACAGCTGAAGACGAACGGCAGAAAAAAGCGGCAGACAAGCCGGTCGAGAAACGACCGTGCGACAGTGGGAGAAAGAGGACGGAAGAAAAGGAAGGAGGGACGAAAGCGGGAGGCCCTCGGCGGCACGGAGGGATACACCAGACTACTTCCTGATCGAGAACACGCGAATTGAAGGAGAGCAAAGAGGGAAAAGAAATGCACATGTCTTTGTTTTCTTCACAGGGACGGAAGTCAAATGTCAACTGGCGACAGACGTTCCGCCCTGCAAGTTCTTCACAGTCACGGGAGAAATTCAAGAAAACCTCACTCTTCTCCAGCGTGACAACCACGTCCTCATTCCTCTCGGAGATGATCTCGGTACGCTGCTCTTTTGAGAATAAGAGAAAGAGAAAATGCAACGTTTTCTGAAATATAACACTTCGCCCCCTCGTCCATCCTATGTGGACAGGTCGAAGCACATATACATCTGTACATATATATATATATATATATATATGTATATGTATATTTAGTGCTTTTTCATCTATTTACCTTTCTCGTCTTTGTCTGTTTCTTCTTTTTTCTCCTTTTCTTCTCCTTCTCTCTCCTCTCTCGTCCTCTCGCTTCTGCTGTTTTCCTCACGCACCCAAAATCTCTGGCAGTCCGGATCTCTCCAGATGTTTCTCCGCTCTGTCTGTTCCGTGTTTTCTTTGAGATCCTTTTTTTCCTTTTTCTCTTTTTTGTGCTGGAGCAGATACCGGCTTGGCGCGAGATGTGGCTTTTGCGGCGAAGCATCCTCTCTTTGCTTCCCTGTTTACCCCCGCCGCCTAAAGAAGTTTGTTTCAAGAATCAAGAAAACAAAACTTTCTTCTCCCCCCTTCCCTCTCGTTTGTTGCTTTTTCTTTTTTACTTGCTTTGTCTCTTTTTTACTCGCTTTGTCTACTTTTCTGTGATGAGCACCAGGAACGACAGGCGCTTCTTCCCTCGAGCTCTCTCCTGGCGTTAGTTAAGATTCTTGTCTCTGTCCAAACGGGGAGGTCTACGCTTAGCCTCTTGGCTGTTTCTTTCCTCCGTCTCTCCTTCGCGTTTTCTCTCGCTTTCCCGAGTTTCGTTGCTCTCTCTGTGGGCGTATCTTTTTGTCACCAGCACACACGCGCTGAAGAGGAATTGAGTGAATCGACGCTCATCCGGAAAAGGTGAACTTTTCACACTAGCCCACGAGGTCAAAACTATCGGCTCGCCTCGCAAAGGCGCTTCAGCCCCTTTAAGCATGGACACCGAAGTTTCACACAGAAGCCGTATCAAACTCTCACTTCCGATCTTTTCTACCTAGGTTTCTCTCCCCAGATAGTGTTGAATCAGCAGATACCTATGCGTATATATATATATATATATATATTATAAATATATGTATGGACATACATGTATCATGGTAGGTTTTGTAGTGAAAACACGGATAGACGTGAGAACCTCTATATTCTTGCGTGCCGAGAGTTCGACAAGGATGTTGCCTTTTCAGTGCCTCGCACATCTTGGCATATTCGTTTTACGACTACCAGAGAGAGATGAGCTGAACTGCTCGGCGAACACATCTGCATGCACTTCCATACATACATACAAATATATATATATATATATATATATGTCCAAGTATCTGTTTCTCTGTGATTCTTCGCACTTTCGTGTTGAGGTGAGGAAAGGACGACGGTGGCGAGACAAAGAGGGGAAAGCTTGTGGCCCTTAGATTTGAAAAGCCCTCGTTGGTTTTTTTTCAGACAGCGGGGGTGCATGGGACTGGGTTTCTCTCGCGTCTCGAGAACATTAGAGGAGAAGTTCAGGCTCGCGACCGCATGCACAAGAGAGCAAAGAGGGCAGACAACAGACAAAAGAGAGAAGAATGGAGGTAAAATTACAAGACGGAAACAAAAGACGCTCTCTCATGGGAGCACGAGGGAATTTAAAACAACTGGTTACTCTCGAGGTCGTCGATCGCATGCAGATTTTCCCGTGAGAGTGGATACGATGGAAGGTACAAAAAAGCGGAGAACGGGGACGCGCAAGAAGCTGCACACATCCAACGCTCTGCAAAACACAGGCAAGGCCTCGGCTCCAATCCGAAATTAAAAAAGTTAAAAAAAACATTTACATGCATTTCTCCGTTAGCTAGAGCGCCAGTACAGAGACATGCATCTCTAAATCATACACAAACATATATACATATATATATATATATACATACATACATACATACATACATACATACATACATGTATAGTTTTTTACGCAGTTACGACTTCGCACGATCTCGAGTGTAGGAGCCCCCAAACTTCAATAAAGGAAGACGCCTCGACAGTTGTCTCGGAACCCTTGCGTAGACATGCAGTATAGCAGCAGGTGTGTGTTTAAAGAAACTCTTGAATACACAGGCAGGACGAGAGATCCAGGGAAAAAGGGAGAATAGAAAAATTTTGAAGGGGCGGCACAAAGAGACGAAAGACAAACGCCTTTCAAGAGTCTTTGAAAAAATTCAGAGTACTTCTCTGCAGCACGCGGTCGAAATAGACACTCTCTGCATTCCTTTAACTTTAAAAGACTTCACCGATCCAGGGAACCTGTAAAACACCTCCACAGGCCTCTGGTGTTTTCCCATGCCTAAACGTGACAGCGATACAGCAACCGATAGAGACGCCTGTACGTCTATATAAATGTATGCATATATCTCTATCTCTCGCTGTATCACGCTCCACATATACAAATATATATATAGGCATATTTATTGAAAGAGGTATTGCCACAGAGCGCTCGACGGAGGCACTGGTGCGTCTCCAAGAAAAGGGTGCAAGAGACCGAAAAGGAGACATGTCTACACCACGCGCCGCTCTTCCGTCAACGCCCGCAGCCGTTCAGAGCCACAGAGGGTTTCGGAATCGAGCGCGACACCGCGATGAGGAAATGGAGCGAAAAGCGAACAGTAACGCGAGAAAAAGCACATGCGTTGCAGGGACGAAGACGCGCAAGGCCTCGCACAGGTGCGACCACACAGTTCTTCCTTTCTCTCTCTGTCTCCTCTCTTCTCTCTCCTTCCAGATTGACGGCAGAGAACGCTTTGCTTCGTTTATGTGGGGAAGAGGTTTGCTGAGGGCGCACAGCGTCCGCTGCAAGGACGCGTCTGCTCCTCCTCCAGGGTTTTCCGGCCTTTCCCTTCACACACAGGCGAGCCTTTGGCAGTTGCTGTATTTTGAGACCCGCGACGATCGCAGAGTTCCGCATCACTCCGCTCTTTTGTCATCCCCAGGGAGGCTATTTCGCACACAGGCACAGAAAGGCGACGTCGTGAGGAGCGAAGAATCTTCTCCCTTTTCGCGCAAAGTATCTCCACTCTCTCCGCGATGCAGAGTCGCGACTTAACAGACCACACGACTTCTCTCCGTTCTGAACGTTTCCCCCTTCGAGGACGGCCCTTCCTGCCGATCCTCTCTCTTCCTCTCTTTATCTTCCTCTCTTTCTCCTCTGCCGTCCTCTTCTCTCCTGATCTCCCTCTCGCATTTTCTCGTCTCTGTCTTCTTCACCACAGTTCAGCCCATCGAGGAGATCCGCCCGATTTGTCGAAAGTGCGGAAGTGCATGAGGGCGAGAGCAAGAGGTGGGAGGTACGCGAGGACGTAAGTGAGCGCGGGGAGGCGACACGCCACTGCGAGGGCCAGGAGGGCGTAGCAGAGGGAAGCGAGGCCAAGGCCGAGGCGAACCACGCGCAGAAAGGAGGCGCGCGAGTTCTCCAGCATGTAGCGGTCGAGAATCAGAAAGTAGTAGAGCGCGGAGGGAATGCTCAGAAGCACAGCGGAAAACAGACCAGGGTTGTACGAGAATCCCGACGCGACAAAGAAGAAAAGATGCAACAAACCGTCCAGCAGCGTCAAACCAAATGCAAAAACGCCCGTCCCGTACCACGGCCCTTGCCACAGAGCCAGCGCGCTGACACCTGAAAAGGAAAGCACGCAAACGGATCCGCACACAACACACGGTTGGAACAAAACAGAAAAGACCGAGACGTGTCGCGGGTGTGGACAGTGGGAAAAAGCGAAAAGAACGCCTTCTTTCTCCTCGAAAAAAATGGAGAACCTCTTTCTTCCGCGCAGCACCGGCCCCTGACTCACGAATCCAAGCCGTCGCAGGAAAACCCTACATATATATATATATATATATATATATATGTTGGTGGAGATAAAATGGGTGTATATCTTTGACCCTCCATCTATCCTCTATACATGTGAATGCCTTTGCGGACGCATACACATAATATATATATATATATATGCATATAAATGTATACATATGTGTGTGTATATAAAAATATACAAATGTGTATGTATATATATATATATATATATATGTATGTGTAAATATATGTGTACATATAAACATATATATACGTCTATGTGTATATATGTATATGCATCTCTCTGTGTCTGAAACGTCTCTGGAGAGATGTTTGTTTGGGGTGTTTCTTGCCCAGGTTTTTTCGAGCGGTGAGAGTTGCCTGGTTTCTCGCGGGAGGGCTGCGCCGCGCGAGTTGTTGCTGGGTCTGGTTCCGCACCTCCGAGGTGGAGGAAGGAGAAGGCCATGACGGAGGCGTCGCTGACGAAATCTGCCTCCCACGTCGTTTTTCCAAAGAGGGTTTTCAGCCCGAGGTTGAGGTGCGCTTTGAGCGGCGATCGGCGCGCGTCCAGCCCGTTCAGACCGTGTTCCTCAAAGAGGTGAAAGCACAGGAGAGCGGGACCGACTGCTAACCAGCTGCGGGGTGTCACGATGCATCCGAATCCCGCAAAGATCGCAAAGAGGAGGAGATAGCCCGCGCCGAACGCGAAGGCTGGCCATTTGTAGAGGACTTGAACGACGTCGGACCAGACGATGTTGTACTTTCCGAACGGCGGTCCCGGAGAAGTGAGGGTCAGGAGCATCGACATGAACCAGAGGAGCGTCCAGATGATGCGCTTCATCTCCAGACTCGCCCCAGGTCCAGACCCGGCGGAGAACGACAGTGAGTGCAGAGTCGCAGAGCAGCGCGGCGAGGCGACGGAAGGCGTATCCTCGTCGACCGCATGCAACGGACGAAAACGCGGAGACTCCCGCTGCTCCGGATGCAACAACGCCACGTGATACGCCTCCCCTGCAGATGACGGCGGCAAAGGCCACGCGGCAGAGGAAGAAGAGGAAGAAGACGAAGAGGGTTCCTGGCCGCGTTCGACGTCGAAGGAGGGAGGCGAGTCCCCGTTTCGGGTGGCGGGAGAATGCGGCTCTGACGACATGGTGAAGACAAGGAAGCGAGAAGAAAGACAGAGAAAAGCAAAGAAAAGGGAGGAAAGAGGAAGAAGACAGAGAGGAAGAAGGCACACACAGGAAGAAGGCAGAAACCTGGTGAAACCAGAGAGAGGTTAGTCGTCCTGCCTCGTGCAGGTTTCGGAACCGTGCGGCCTCTCGGGTCGGCGCGCGGCGTTTCCTCTTTCTCTTTTTCAAACGGTCCTGAAAAAGAACTGCGTCGTGGAGCTTTCTTTCTCAGGCCACGTGAAGGCAAAATCTCGGAGGAAGAGGGGACTGTCTCCGCGCGCGTGCGGCGAGCGGCAGAAACGAGACCGCCCGAGAAAGAGGGAAACGAGGAAAAAGAGAAAAAAAGAGAGTGAGAAAGAGAAAGGAGAAAGAAAGAGACAAAGAACAAGATTTTTTTGAGTTGTCGGGGTCTTTCTTTTTAAAGGGGAGAAGAGCGCAGAACAAAGAGGAGGTCCAGAGAAAAGCTTTTGCAGAGAATTGCGCTGGGGCCAGAGCGCTGTCTTCTTGACCCGCGCACACGTTTCTAGCGGCCCCTTTCCGTTGTTTTGAGTTCGCGTAGCCGCTCTATTTGCAGACGAAAGAAAACGAAGAAAACTATGGATGAAAAAGAGACTCGACACGTGCTTCTTGAAAGAGAAAATCTCGCAGAGAGACACCCGTGCACCACACACACGTGAAGCCGCCGCCGTTTTCTCAGCCTCACCTTCCAACTTTACGAGGTCCGCGCTGCCCAAACATGCAAAAATCTACAGAATAAACATAATCAAAGTACATAAATAAATATAAACATGTATACACTCATACATACCAATCCATATTTATAGATATAAGTACATGGAATAGGAAATATATATATAGAGAGAGAGAGGGAGAGAGAACGGTATGTGTTTAGGGTTGCCTGTGAGACGAGATAACCAATTCCGTTTGTGCGTCGTGAGTCTCTATCGAGGAGAAAGAAGAGAGGCACTTGAGAACTCTACGGGGTGTGCAGCAAAACACTATGGATCCGCTTCTTTTTACGGTCTTAATAGCACATATAAAGAATATATATAGATATGCGGATGTCAGCATGCACGTCTATCTGTAGATATGAAACCATATCTTCCGAGATCTCAGTATGTGCGCATATTGCATACGCCCAAAAAAGCTGATGTTCAAGGAGGCAGATATGCACTTTGAAGCCGGCTGTGCGCGACATGCGGTTTGGACAGGAGCGGATTTTGTTGTCGGCCTGCATTTTCTTCTCTGTATGTACAGCTCTAAAATCGATCCTCCAGTTTGAATAAGTTTCCCTTTAAAGAGCGCCCCCTTTTTTGCGGAAGGGGGATGAAGGCCCACGAGGCAAGGACCGTTCCTCGTCGCCTTTCTTCCCGGTCAGTGCCAGCAACCGACCAGTATAACTGTGTGCATGCATGCCTACACTAAGGAATTATAACAATTATAACTGCTTTGGTTGTCGGAGATATTCCAGTTGATGTGGAGCATTCGCAAGAGAATCCCGTTCGTTTCCCATATGTGTTGAGGCTCTTTTGGGAGACGGAGCAAGCAGGGAAAGCGCGTGCTCTGGAAAGAATGCGCGCATTCTTCAAGATCTAACCCAGTCGTCCGTCTCGTAGTATATATACCCCAGAAAAAGGTTCTTTGAAGGAACCTACGAAGCTGGCGGGAGATACGCATCCTCTCTGCCCCGCTGAGGCCGCAGGAGACTTTACGGCAGAAAAAAAGCTACATACGGAGATTTCTTTCGCAGGGTGCGGGGGGGGGAGGGGGAGGGGGACTGAAACTCCAGGCGCGTGAGTTCGAGCAAATTCTCTGTTTTGAGAGAGCGCTACCGAGGTGCACTCTTTCGGCGTATATCTTTTGGAGTCACGCCTAAAGTTTATGATTCTCGTGCGCGCACGGGCGTCTCAGAGTCGTGCTTTATTTACCCCTCTATCTAGAGAGAAAAAGAGACCGCCGACCGGGGATTTCTCCCGTTAAATCGACATGGCCTGACGGCGCGTCTTTTCTAGAGCCTGTCTCTCTCTGCTCCGAAGAAAAGAAAGGCGACTCGTGGCGGATGCATGCGCTGGTGTCTTTCCATGCCATCCGTGGAAACAACACAGAGACAGTATCCCCTGGAGGCGACCAGTAACACGAACAAAACGTCTTTTTTGAATGGCCGAAAACACTTGTATATATAGAGCAGCGCAGGGGTGTGAGCCAATATGGGTACAGAACGCGAAAAAAAGATTCGGACTTCAGCAGATGACCTCCTTTTCCACTCTTTCTCTTTCTCTCTGTCGCCTAATGGAGCCTCGGCTCTTTCCCTCTCTACTTGACTGAGAACAGCCTTTTCTTGTCTTTCGTGTTTTTTTTCCCGTCTCTTTCCGGAATTGCCCTTCCACCTCCGCCTCCCTTTTGGCGTGCGAAACTCCGACAAATCGCCTTTCTTCTCGTGTTTGCTGAGTCTCTTGGCCTTCTGTCTTCTTCGGGTTTCTCGCGTGATCAATCGGAGTCGGAAGAACACCGGGGCGCCACGCGCCCGCCAAAAATATCCTGCTCAGGCTGAGATCCTCCCCCTGCATGCGCGGTGAAAAAGCCGCCTTGCGCGTGCGTTTGCCTTCCCCATCTTCTGTTTCTCTCGGAGGAAGACGAGGCGCCGTCTGCGTGGAAAAAGCGCCTGCGTTTCTCGCGCGGGAATCTACCGCCGGTGCTCCGCTCCAGGAGCGACGAGGAAGAGCGTCGGCGCGCTGTCGACCCGCGCGCCTTCGCCAGCAGCCGAGAGAAATCTTCCTGTGCAAAAAACGCAGCGAATGGGGAGACACCCTGCGAGAATGGCTCTCATAGATAAATTCTTCCTGAGTAAACACTCGCACACACAACACATCTTGACTCCAAGAAAAAAGACACCAACTTGCCTCTCCAGTTCGCAATTATGTCGAGGCATCTCACAGGTCACCTAAACTCAGCAATATCCACAGATACACATTTACATCCGTAGATAGAGATATACAGATATATACACATCTACTTCTATAGTTAGATATATATATATATATATATATTTGTTTATGTGGGGCTGTAAAATTGAATGAGGCAGAAAAGACAGTTTGTCCTACCCGCAAGTTGGGGAAGTTTTCGGACCCGTGTCGACCGCCTTTCCACTCAGACTTCCCTCGGAAGAAGTCTGTGTCTGCTGTTCGTTGAAAAGAAAGGCGGTTCGTTCGAAAGAGCCGGAAAAGGAGGACGGCAATCAACGCCAGGACGAGACTGCGGAGAGACAACGCCCGCATGTGAAAGCCCACGGGTGCAAACTGCATGTCACGAGGAGACAGAAAAGCGAGTTCTTCCCAGAGAAAAAGAGAGACAAGCTCGACCGAGAGAGCATGCAGCTAACGAAGAGGGCAGAGAGAGAAGACTTACATCGGCAATCGAAAGTTAAACCAAGGCTCTTCTTCAGGAGGCAATCCCTGTCTTGACAGAGGCTCGAACAGGCGAATCTCATCGCCTCCTGCAAAGCGCACGCACACCTGTTCCCTCCCACTTATCCGCTTCACTTAGATATCCGTACAGATCTCGGTCTCTCTCTCTATGCACATGCGTGAATGGGATGTTTCGTCAGGTAAGCAATGCACAAACACATATATTTACAGGTACACGTCTACATATACATATATATATGGATGTTTTTACGTAGAGGTACCTATCAACAAAGTGCACGCATAGATGTACACGTGTGCACCTGCATATATTCAAAGGCGTATATCCATGCACATGTATACGTATGCGAAATTTTGTATGTACAGAGATCGGCACAATTTTGTCATGCACAAGGCGCGTCCCAGTGAGTCGCGATTTGCGAGAAGAGAGCGGCGCTTACGGCGCGAAACGACGGCGAGGAGAGACGTTTCTCCGAAGCGAAAGAAGGAGGCAACAGCCCCAGTCTGCAGGAAACAGCGAGCGCGACACTGCGGAGACACTCCAGAAAAGAAGGCGGGAGCGAGAGCGAAGAAGCGGGGCGACGGACGCGAAAGAAAAGAGAGAAGGACGGAGAAAGAGAAGAGAAAAAAGAGCGAAGAGGAGATTCAAACAGGAATAGAGAGAAGATTCAAATAAGAGGAGAGAGAAAAGGACATGACAATTGTCTTTGCTTTACTTGGAAGTTTTCGAGCAGAAATCTGTCAGCGGGGCGGAAGGCACCGGCGGGTGGGTCGAAAGCGATGCTGGCCCGAGGCGCCTCGGCCTCTCGCAGATCGAAGGCCAGCAAGAAACTCTGGATGAAAGTCAGACGAAAAGGCAAGAAAATCAGTGAACAAGACCCAGCTGAGAAAGCCGACAAGACACAAAGGAACCAGAAAAAGGAAAGGGAAAGTTTCACCAAGAAGCGGAAACGGTAGCCCGTGCGAAGCACGCAACGCGACACAGGCGCGAAAGACATCTCCAGAAATCTGTCAGTTGTCGAGGTGTAAAAGGGAAAGAGGAACAAGCGCAAGAGACAAGCAGTCACGAAAGAGGGGGAGGCGCAAACAGGCGGAGACAGCAAAGAGATTTGCAGCGAAAAACCACATGTGCAAGCCAAAAGTAGGGGCGGAACAGCGCGACGAAAGGAAGAACCAGGAGAACGAGAAACAAGGCGCGAAGCAAGCGAGAGAAGAGAGCGAGGGAGAGAGCGACGAGAGAGACGTGGGGGAAGAGGGAGGGAGAGAAACGTCAACTTACGTCATTGCCTTCGTCGACGCTCAATGCGAAAATCATTTCCTTCGTGAAGATGAGACGCGTGGGCACCCGAGACGAGCTGGGAAATTTGTGGAGCACTGAAGCATGCACGGACAGGAAGAATGATAATAAAAAAGCCAGACGCCAGAGAACAGCGCGGGTCTCGCCGAGACGCTCCACGGAACGCAGCGGCACGCCAGAGGGGCAAAAGAAAGGAAAAAGAAGGGAGAAAAGAGAGGGAAAGACGACAGGGAAAGACGAGAGGAAAAGGTGAGAGGGAAAGACGAGAGGGAAAGACGGGAGGGAAAGGTGAGAGGGAAAGACGACAGGGAAAGACGAGAGGGAAAGGTGAGAGGGATGCATAGGTATAAAGATTAACATAATACTAGCCAAGAATACAACAAACCAGATACCTAAGAAGGTGAAGAACCTGAATTTACATGGAATAGATTTACAGTATCTCCGAACGCGGCGTTAAAGTAATACCATCCAAAACCGGTAAAGAGAGGAGAACAAACAAGAAATCCCTCTCGCAACTCTCACGAGATGCCTTTTTTAAATCATAGTAGAGGATCTGTCCGTCTTCGAGGGCGACCGCCAGCCGCGTTTGCCGAGTCGGGTCGATCGCAAGAGAGGCGATCGGGGACCGAGCCTGAGAAAATGAAATCGGGCATTCTGCCGTTTCGCTCAATTCGGTTCTCCGTCTCTTCTCTCTTCCTGTTCTGTTTTTTCTGTTCTGCCTCCCCCACGAGTCCGCTCTTCCTCTGGTGTCGGTTACTATTTGACTGTGTTCTTGGCGTTGCATTTGCCTTCCCGCCGGTATTTTCGCTGGTGCGGGCTTCTCCGTTTCGCCTTCTATCTTTTCTCTGCCCCGCCTTCCCCCTTCTGCGCGGTCTTCCTCGCCTGTCCCTCTCTCTTTTTCGTCTTCATCTTGCTCCCGGTCCCTCTTTCTGCGTGGCTTCTCTCCGTCGTTCGGAGACTCTCTCTGCACTTACGTCGACAGTCCCAATCGCGCCTGAGACGTCCATGGTTGCCACACTGAAGACGGCGAAGGTTCGCGTCGCTGCGAGAAGAGAAAAGACAACACAACGAAACGATCCTGAATCTGAAGCTGCACGCGACCTTTCGGGGGCTTGCCGAGAAGACGCGGGACAAAAAATTACACAAGGATCTCCCTAACAACGGCCTTCCGACGCTCTCCCCTTTCCGCATGTTCTTCCGCCTCGCCAAACGCTCCACACAAACACAACAGAGACAAGCGTAACGGAAAGCGGGTTCTTTCCAAAGAACTCTGCAGCTTGTCACGTCACGCCGGCTCTTTCGTGCTTCCGTTCTGAAGACGCCGCGAGAGTTGCCCTGTCTCACGAAAACCGCGTTCCCGCGAGTTTCTCTCGGGTGTCCTCTTCTGCGCGCTGCTTCCCCTGCGTGTGTGTGCGTTTCGTTTTTCTCTCATCTTGGAGGAAAGACACCGGGCGAAGGGTTTTCCTCGCGATTTTCTTTCCTGGACGCACTGCTGAAGACGACGACTCCCGAGCAGTGAACGACGTGCGTAACCCCTCCCGCCTCCTCGGCGACTTTTACGCGCCTGCGGAGAGTCCCCGCTCGCGAGAGAATCCTGCAGAGGTTCGGACATGTGCAGAAGGAGCCGTGAACTACAGAAGAAACAGATTGAAAGACGTCGTTTGTGTGTGTCTCCTTTCACGCGTTCCGTTCTCCGTTCTCTCGCGGCATCGCCAGGGCCGTCTTCGTTGACCAGCCTCTTACAATGGTGCTAAGCGCGAGTTCCGCGTCGGGGAAACAAACGAAAGAAGGCTGAATTCTGTGACAGGTCAGAGTCCGTTTTCTGCCGGTGGCGCAGGCGGATGCAACCAGGATATCTATCTTTCGCGTTCTGTCTCGTTCTCTTCCTTTCTCTCATTGTTGCTCTTTTCTGCCCCTGTGCGCGTCTCACGTGACCCAGCCTTGAGAGTCTGCGACGAGAAACAGTTTCTCGCCCTTATGGGAAATGACGAGGAAATTCGTGATTGTTCTCTCCGAGGACGAAGACAGAAACGCGTGCTGAACGCAGAAAAGGGAAAAGGGGGAACGGCAACAGAGCGAACGCGAGCGCTAGTGGTGCTGGATCGCTGGTGCGCAGGCAGAAGAGAAAAAACAGATGCGGAGAGAAAGAAGAGAAAAGAAAGAACAGAAACACGAGAGTAAGAGAAAGAAGAGGATCCGAGAGGGAATAGGAGGAAGAAGCGACTTGGGACGGAGACGAGTAAAGAAGGGAAACATCCAGCGTGCAGGTAGGAAGGCAGAAGAAAACGCGAGTGGGGTGCGGAAGAAACTGGAGAACAGGGGAACACCGCGCTCGGAGGGAAAGGAAGGAGTTTTTGGTTCTGTGCACGGAAGAGGCGCCGAGAGTTCCTCGCAAGAGAAGAACACACCCGCTGACAGAGGTCACCTCGAACAAAACGTTTCTTGCTGGCAGGCTTCATTCCCCCAACTGCACGCATAGAAATACATGCATTCAGAGATGTCAGCGCATAAACGCGGGTGGATGTACATGTAGACACGGAGAGAAAAGAAACTGTTTTCGGACTTACGTGAACAACCAAGTCTAGTTCCAGCTTCGCCGCCGGCCGGAGCGAGAGAAATCGTCCAACTTTCTCCTGGAATCCGAGATGCTCTGCGCAAGAAACGAAAAAAACGCGTTCAACCCCTGACCCCCCCTGGACCCTTCCCCAAGCCAAGAAAAAAAAGGCAAGTCTCAACACATCTAAAGAAACTCATCGCGTGATGCAAACACAAAAGTTACACGTATATACACATCTATACATACATATACATATATATCCACCTGTAAATATACATGCAAATGTGCCTACAGAACCATATATATATATATATATATATACATGCATGCGAATACAATAATGTATGCATTGATTCACATTTTGTGAATGAAGAGCCACGGAGTTTGTTGACGTGGGGCGCGTTTCCAGTGTCTCCTCTTCGTCGAGAGGCCGCGCAGAACGCACCTGGGGAGCAACCGGAGGAAGCGTCCCCTGCCGGCGGTCGATGTCCCTTTTCCTGGTGGGAACAATCGGCGACAGAAGCGATGCTGGTGGAGACGGAGAGGATCCGGAGTTCGCCCGACAGGTCGAGAGTCGCAACGAAGGAGTCTGAGACGCAGGCGTGTCGAGATTGCGGCGGCTGTCGCTTTTGGCAGGCTTCTCTCCAGTTGCCTGCACGGCCCCGTCGCAGTGGTGATCCGTGGAAAAGCTAAAATCAGACGCGTCGTTCTCCACCGCGTTCCCTAGATCCGCCCAGAGCGCCGGCGACTCGGTTCTTCTCACCTTCTTGCGGCCGATGAAAGGCGGCGAAAGCTGTGACGGGAAAAGCGTGGCTGGTGGCCGCAGTCGCGAGAGGCGCGCGGTCGCCGTCTGCCGGAAACAGAGCGATGTCCCCACCCCTCGTGCATGTCACGACCAGGACTGAGGGGGAAAGGGCTGAGAAAAAAAGAAAAGAAGCAAGGGCGACTGTCGCAGAAGTGGACACGCCAAAGCAAAGAGAGGAGAACTGAAAGAGAAAGAGAGAAAGAGGAGAATTGAAAGGGAAAGAGAGGGAGAGGAGGGAAGGAAAGAAAGAGAGAAAGAGGAGGGGAGGAGAGGGAGAAAAGGAGAGAGGGAGAAAAGGAGAGGGGGAGAAAAGGAGAGAGGGGGAAAAGGAGAGAGGGGGAAAAGGAGAGAGAGGGAAAAGGAGAGAGAGAAAAGAGAGAGAGACAGGAGACAGAGGCGAGGCGTCCGCATCGCGAGGCTGCGTCGCCGGAGAGACAGCAGACTGGGGCATGAAGCGGGAAAGTGGACAGACGAGGCAGACATCGATTCTGAGATTTTCATTTCAAGCGAGACGCCCTTGAGAAAAACATGTGAGGAACAGAATTACAGACGGAGCGTCCTTTCCAGGCGTGGCAAGCTTTCTTCGTGGTCACAAGAGACCACCAAGAAAGATCGGGGAGAGAACACGTCGAGAACTGCCGTGTGGTGTGCATGATGCGGACTCTGCAGATGCTTGTGTTGTCCTGTCCCTTTTTCTCGCAGCGGCGGGGCCGTATGGAAGGCGTGGTGAATCTGCCCTTCTCTCTGTTTTCCCGCTCGTTCGCATGGCTGCACGTACTCGAGAACGCCTGACTCTTCCCTCGAGGGTGCATCGGGAGAAGACCGATGAAGTGGACAGGCGGCTGCATCTGCAACGGAGAGAGAGACGATCGAGGACAGATAGCTGGCGCAGGCAAACGGTCAAAACGCGCTCGGAGAGAAACGCGCAGACGAGGCGACGCCACTAAGCGTCAAAAACAAACTGAAAAGAGAGACGGGGGACCGACCGCCCCGAGAGAAAGAAACCCAGAGATTTCGGGGTAGGCGCTGCAGAAAGAGATCGACAGCCCACGCAGCGAAAGGGGAATGCGGACCACTCAGGGTCGAGCTTTTAACGGGAAGGGACCGCGAAGCAAACGCGGGAAAGACGCCGCAAGACAGAGATGAGAGACGCTGGAGAGAGGAGAGACAGCTGCGACGGAGAGGCGCAGAAACCGAGTACAAGGGACGGGGGGCGAGAAGAGCCAAAAGGGGGGCGAGGAGGAAGGAAAACGCGTGGAAAGGAGAGAAAGAGACAGGGGAGAAACAGAAGAGAGAGACGGAGACATACCCGCAGCGGTCGTTTTTCCAGAAGGAAGGGGGCATCACGGAAAGGCCAAATAAAACCGACTTCGTCTCTGCCGCCTTCCCGAGGCAAGGAGAATCTCCGCGCGCAAGGCCCATCAAGAATCTTCCCCTCTTCTGTGAAAGAAGGGAAAGAAAAGGACGAAGAAGAGGACGGAGAAGGCGAGGGTGAAGGACAAGAAAGAGACGGTTTGTTGCAAACAGGTTTTGCCATATCGATGGAGAGATACGTTCCTGAGGGAGCTGCAGGGCACTCGGAAGGCCCCGTGGAGCCTTCACTGCGAAGCGGGCTCTCATCGTTCTCCGAAGGCGCATCAGAGAGAGAAGCGGTTGCGAACGCGACTGAGGCGTCGCTGCGGTGCGGCCCATCGGCCCCAAAGGTGAAGAAGAGACAAAGGAAGAGGAGAAAAGAGGAGAGGCTCGGTCGTCTTGGCTGCGTCGCGACCGCAGCCACAAGGCTCCCTCTCTCCTCTTTCCGACCACTCTCAGCCCGTGGGGCCGCGCGAGTTAGGTGGGGAATGCAGGACGGGATTTGCACACAGTCAGGGTAACGAGCGGGGAGTTTCGGTACCCAGGAACTGGCGGGGCTTCCAGCGACTCTGGCAGGTTGGAACAAAGAACTGCGTCTTGGAGACAGAGCCTGGAAGCGTCTCTGCTTTAGGGGATAACGCTGCCACGCTTCCGGCTGTTCGGCCGACACGTGTCCCTCGTGGCCGTGTTGTGCTGGCTGTCGCTCTCGTATCCGGGAGCGTGTCTCGAGCTTTTTGTTTTTTCCCTTTACGCGCGTTTCGTTGCCCCGGAAAGGAATAGAAGGAACGGCTGTTCTCCCCATGGTTTTGAAGCGGAGGACATTTCAGCGAGGAAAGGAATCGGCTCTGGGAACTCACAGAGTGTCGAGCCTAAGGAGGGTCCGGGTGAAAAGGCAAGGAATATAGTATGCAAATGTATACATGAATGTGCCGGGTCCTCGCTGCACACGCTCTCTGAGTAGATCACTTCCGCGCCTTGCCATCAGTTCCGCGGGAAGAGGTGGGAAGAAGGCCGAGCCTGGTGAACAACGCGTGTGGCCTTTCCTGTAGTCACTGATGAAAATGCACAAAAGTAGGTCAGTTTGAGTTCCGCATAGAAGTATTCTGTCATTCTCCAGTAGAAAACCTAGGCGCTGCTTTTAGGATGCCGCACACATGCACCTGTGCTTGTATGGAAGCATGTGCGGGTGTCTGCTTAAAATCATTTGCCAGATTCTCGATACAAATTCACACACTAAAAAAACAAGTACATAAAATCAATGGCTTATATGTCCATACATTTGCTTTGTGTGGCATCGGCGTCAGCATCAGGCTCTCGCACGCATGTTCGACAGCCGGCGGTAGAGCGAGTTATGCTACGCGCGCTCGTCACAATCAAACGGAACTTTTTTAGTGGTTCAGAGTATGCGATGGGCTGCTGGCAGTGTACGGCAGCAGAAAAGAGGTGTGGAACGCCGTGGAGTGGCCAGTAAAGTCTTCGTTTCTTCGGCGCATGCGCGCAGCATTTCCGCTTTTTCTCGCTACACCGAAGACAGCTCAGCAGCCCTGCCTGTGGATCCGAGTTTGTCGTCCCAGTATTTTCCCTCTAACTGCCCGTAAAAAAGGGCAGCGGTTGTGTGAGGGGGGGGTCTGTGTCTGGGATGGGGCTTGTCCCGGGATGCTGAGGCGTTTTGCGTTCCTGAGTGCTAAAAGAGCTTCTTCAGTGAAGAAAATGGTGCCACAAGAAGAAAGGGTGGTTCTGTATTTGAATAAATGTGAAGTGGAAGTAGCTTCGAAGCTCCCGCCCTCGCGGCTGGGTTCAGGTGTACCGACACTTGAGTACGCGCCGCGTGTCTGGCTGTGTGAACCGGGCGAAGTTGTTTCGGCAGAACGGAGGGCTTCCCGAAGTAATCTTTCTTCGTTTGTCGAGGGGTATTTTTGGAAAAATATCGAGACTCAGTGAGAAGACAGCCCTACTTACCTTGTTTTATAGGTTTCTTTTCATGAGGCCGGCAACGGTAGACGACGCGAGCCCGGGAGCACCTCCACGGATCGGCCATCCTGCGTTGCGGTGATGGATTTAGACGCCCGACCCAGCTTTGGTCCCGTGCCGCCCGTCCCCGCCAGCTGCAGTGACCTCCTCTGATAATTGAACTGGAGGGAATGTGGACCATCAGCGCGATGATGCCTCGGAAGACGACGGGTGTACGCGCAGGTTTCCACAAAAACAGTAATTACCGCGACGCAGACATAAACGCGTGTCACTGTAGTTTAACGCATTGTGAACGCTACACCGTATTGAGCGAGTTTTTCGGCGTTCCGTCTCGAGTAAAGAACGTGGAGCCGTTGGTTTCCGGGTTGTGTCACTGGATTCATCCAAATAGATTGAAGGCGCAGTAAACGACTTGTGCCTACTTTGTAGAAAGCCGCGCGTTCCCGGGAAATCCGAGTTTGCCACATTTGTGTTCGTGTCTTGTTAAAATGGCGAAGTGCAAACTGGGCGGAGAGTTCGACAACCCGGCAGTCAGCTGCTGGGCGACGACCTTGACTGGCCAAGCTGTTGTGGCTTTACTTCTCTTTCTCGTGGCGGAAAACCCCCATCTGCCAACGGAGGCGGTCGAAGGCGCCGCCATATCTCACGTTGCCCACAAGACATTTGCAGCACTTGGCCTGGCACACATTATCTTTTGTGTGGTTTGCTCTATCATGTGCATGTTGGGTTTTTTCCTGTCGGTGTGTTTTCAAATTCCGTTGCTGATATGCGGGGTTCTTCTTCAGGTCCTGTGCTTTGTCACTGCCGGTATCGTCGGCCCGATGTTGACGGGTGTGAATTCGTTCAAGAGTACGACTTTGGATGATGTGCGAGCACAAAGAGTCTTTGACACTCCTGATTTCTCTCAAATTTTTGTTTCCGATAACGAGGGAATGCTTCTGGTGGTCTGTGTTCTCTGTATCGTGATGCCCATCTTCCTCTTGCAGGCCAAATCCCTTACCGCTTCCTCCCCTGCATATGAAGCCACCTTGTACCCTGGAGCGATTATCGTTGCCTTGGCCAGCTCTGGTTTCTTCATGTTTTGCCGAGCGTCTGGTGTACTTACAGGACTGTCAACTGCGTGGTTGGTTGTAGGAGCAGTTGTTGGTATTTCTATCCTGATCCAAAAGAATTGCTGCAGCCGAGTGTTCTCCATCGCTCTGTCGGTGATCTTTGCTGTTGGCGCCGTGTTCGCTCTCATCTCCGGTGTTATGGTTGGCATCAGATACAGCGAGGGAAAGAAGGTTTCAACGATGCTCCAGGGTTTTAACCCGAACGCCCTCCTGATAAATACTCTGGAAGATGGTGACTACGAAAGTTTGAAGACCTACGAGCTGGCCGGCGATGGCGTTTTTCTTGTGGTTTCGTTCTGCTTGAATATTTCGGCCATGATCTACTTCGTTTACTCGGCTCTCTCTGCGTTCCGTAGCCTGTGCGGACCCAACAGGAACGCCGCAGTCAAAGATGAAGAAGAAGGCGAGCAGGCTCAAGAAGCATGATGGTCCTTGGTGTAACAGGGTCACCCGGTCGTCGCCGGGCGCCCCCCTGGTTTGAAAAAGATCTCGGCTTCGTTTTTCCTACTCTTCCCCAGTTTTCCATAATCACTTTTGCTGAGCGAAAGTTTTTGTAACAAAACAATAGACATGCAAGTTAAAACTAACCGATAACCTTCCCTGGTGGTCCTTCCGTTGCTGCGACGAGGGCCTGGTTGTCGGACGGTGACCACATGACTCTTTGCAAACACGCGTTTGCTTCCCCTGTCAGTTCCGTCGCTTGGGTATAGGCACTTGCGGACCGAAAAGCTCTGTCTTGGGCGTTTGGACTAAACTGAAGAGCTACTGAGCTGACACAGACTTCTTCGAAAAGAAGCAAAACTGAACTATGTTCGGAGCTGTCCTCGCTATGCAACTCTTGGGACGCCTGCCCAACCAGGTGTTGGCAGAAATGTCCCTGAGGAGTTACCTGTTTGTAAAAGGATAAGATTGGATGCAGTGTAAAAGCACCTCACATTTGATGCACGTTGAAAAGTGCTAGATCACTGACGCGCAAGCTGGGTTTCGGCAACACACCGCCGACGTCGTTGTAGAACCTACAGTAGGCAGAATTCTCCTACAGGCTACATTCCTGAACGGAAACCGTTAGCCTCGGCTTGTGTTTTGCTCGGGAAATTCCGCGTTTGAAAACCGCAAAAATAACAGCGTATTGCAGCTGATGCTTCCCGTCTCGAACTACCGTATTAAAGGCAGAACCCTATGCACGTCTGATGGTGGCATGACATCCATACCAGTGAGGACGCTTCGCGGCTAATGTGCCACCTGCTCTGCACAAACGTAGTCACGTAGTTGACCCACCTCGCAGGGCTGTGTCAAACCACCGTATGGTACCACAGGTGGTTGACTGCCTCTTGTGACTTTGTGTGAGAGAAACAGGAAGCAGAAATGACTGTGTGGTCGCTGTATTTTCCTCTGGTTCCGCCATCTTGCTTTCGTCGATAGAAATAGCTCCAGGGAGTATCTTCTATCCAACCTCGACTATGCAGGTAAGCCAAACAGGCCACTCAAACTGCAAGCGACCTACCTCGCCTGGCGGAGCCAGCACGGCCTTCCGCTCGATTCTTGAGAGGGTGCGAGCGTGAGAACAGCATGTAGAAACTAACGAATTCAGGCACAGCATTCAGCTCAGGCACGAGGCCCCCAAATTCTGTCCCCCCACCCCTTTAGCACGAGTGTTGCAATGCTTACAGCTGAAAGCGAAAGAAACAAGGAGAGGCATCGCTTGGGGACTACCACCTCACCGAAAAAAGGCGTGTTGGTTTTTCTTGTGTTGTATCTGAACCGTCGTATGCTATAGTGTGATCGACCCCCCGCACCCGATAACGGGGTACATCGATGATCAGGAACTACCTCTCTCGATGTAATTGACACATCGACTGGTTTTCCAACTCTTGCTGATGAGTCCTCGCGACGACCCACGCCTAGCGTAGAGGAAAGGACGTAGCTAGGTCGCGTTCGTAAACGTGAGTGAACTACAGCGAACTCGTTACTTAATTTTGTGTTTGGTAATCCATTTGGGCCTAGAGATGCAAGCGCTCGCTCTCAGCCCAACAGCAGCCAGTACGCAGAAACTAGCCGTTCATCCCCACGACTCGAGTCGCAGCGAAGCTTACGCCCAAGATGTGTTTGATTTCGTGAGTAGATGCGACGGGAGGACTCGGTGCAAGTTCTGTTTTCCGATAGCCCTGTGAGAATTGAACCTTCTGTTACTTGATCCACGCTATCCGGCCCACAAACAACCGGAAACAGCTAACTCCGTGTCGATAGCAGACCTGAAAACCACCCGACTACGTCGCGTATACATTGTATCATGCGGCCCAACGCGTTACGGAGAGTGATCTCGGCTTGCTGCGCACACACGCACGCTTGCACTTTGATGCGATCTTTCATTTAGAATCCTAACTCCTTTGTGACTCGGGTCAGGCCGTGGAACCTTTGTTCCCAGCCTTAAAATTCTTTTCGGAAACGCGAGACCGCTCGTCTCTTTTGTTCCGTTACCACATGATGCGGGTGCTAGTGTTCCCGGCCGTGGCTCGGTGATGTTTTGTTGTGGCCTGACTAGCCTCCTATTTTGAAATTGTGTTGTATACGTCGGATTCCTGAATTTCACAGTAGAGGGAAATTTGGGCTATTTTTCTCTCCATCGAGCAGACACCTGCAACTTCCCTCTCAGTCACTCGAAAATGGCGCGTTGCAAACCCGAGGGCGGGTACGAGAATCCGGCCATAGGCCTTTGGGCTGTCGGATGCACCATGCAGATCGTGTCTTCGTTGATCCTTTTTATCTTAGCGTCTGCACTAACTGTGACAAAGGACATGGCTGGCGCAGCAGCGAAGCCAGAAGTAACGCTGATGGAGACGACTGTGTTTATGGGTCTCGGTGCCGCGGAGCTGGTAACGACCCTTCATCTGATGGTAGTCGTAATAATGGGGTACTTTGTTTCGAAGTGGTTTCTCGTCTTGTCTGCGTTTGTCGGCTTCCTTGTTGAGGCTGCTGCAATAGCTAGTTCCATCATCTGTGGCATAATTTTGACAGAAGTGGCAAATAAACAAGCGGAAGCCCTCGACTACGTGCGCGCCGGTGGAACTGCAACGCCTGTTCCAGTTCTTGACTACTCTGGTGAATTTGGTACGGCCTACCAAGGAATGATTGTTGCTGTTGGTGTTCTAAGCCTCGCATCTCTTGTTCCGTTGTCACGGGCTCAGTCGATGACCCCGAACACACGCGCCATGGAGGCCATGGTTTTCGTGTTCGGTATGACTCTATGTTCGCTTGCAGCATGCGTATTTCTTCTTCAGAGCCAGGCAATGGCATCCGTGAGGACTCTTGGAATTCTTTGGCTCGTTGCTTCCGTTGTTGCTCTGACGTTCGTCTCTATGCAGAAGGCCTGCTTGCCTCGGATCATGTCCATTCTTCTCGCAGTTGTGTGTGTGCTCATCAGCGTCTACGCCATTGCATCAGCATTTGTGTGCGCGCATGAGTTTCTGAAGCAGAAGAAGCTTTCCGTCACGGCCTCAGGGATATCACCGTCTCAGATATCGAAATGGATTCAGAGCCTCTCGGACGACGACTACGCAACCCTCTTGCGGGGCTATTCAACTTTGGACGGTGTGTATTTCGTTATTGTGTCATGCATAAGTGGTGCCACTGTTATCTTTATTCTTGCTGGGGCCATGGCAGCGTTACGAAGCATCTGTGGACCGTCGAGGGCAGAAAAGATCATGTCTAGGGAAAGTGCGGAAGAAGCGATTGAGGCCCGGGAAGAGCACACTCCGAATCCGTGACACTTGATGTGCGATCTGTTGAAGCGTAGACTAGGGTGTGGCTGTTGATTGGTGGTAGTACGTGACTTCCGCGGACTTTGCACGATTGATAACGGTTCCGACCATGACGTGTCTTTTCCGGCTAGTGGATACAGAGTCTTTCGTTTCTGAATAATGGTCCATTGTTGTATGTGCTGTTGACAGCGTTTTCTTTGTAGTCCACCTTGCCCGTTTCTCGGCCTGCAGCCCATCCAAGGATGACAATCCGAAATCCTTGTCTTGGCGTTAAATTTTTGGGAGATAGCAAGCACATGGTGTCGGATCAGTCGCGTGGGTTCAGCCCACTTTGTCATCGTGCTTTTCTTATCAGTCGACTGTAGCAGTGAGATGGCCGCGGCCATATTCAAAGCTGGATTGCCAGCCTTGAATGGCATACGCACAAAGGACTCAGTATCCGATATCATGAGTACACACACAGCGATGTTAAATCACTTCTCGGGATGTCTATGGATAGGCGTCGCCCACCCGTTCCTGACAGATGATTTGATCTCTAGTTAGGACAACATCCATTTGCTCGTCTTGCTGCGCATGTGGACACACCGAAGTTTTTCAAGAACATTGGTATAAACTTTATGCCGTCACAGCCTGACACCTGTCACCGCAGTAACTGAAATAACTAAAGGTAGCGCCACTCCACTGACGTTGCTTGCTCCATTAGAGCAGTACCAGCTGGGAGAACAACCCTCGTCTGAGTACTATGAGAGTGACGCAGTTAGACCAAAGACAATCATTTCGCTTTCTCAACCGTGAACGATAATCAGAGCTCCTCAGGAAATGACCGACACACCGAGCAGGACTTTCTGGTCGTGCGACAGTATCGCAGGGAAGGACTTTCGGCACGAATAGATGAAAACGCAGCGGCTCTGGCCATAACCAATGGCGGTCTGGAAGATTGTGCACAGAATTTACACGCGTGTACCGAGAAACTGAAAAAGAGTCCGGCGGCGTACTGTTCTTTATGTCCGGTCGTCACCAAGGGTCAATCACAACTCGGTTGCTCCACTGCGTTCAGTGAGCAGATACGACCGCTCCCTATTACGAACGCGGTGCCCGTCCATCAGCGTAGCTACAGCCCTACATAAGATCGGCAGGTGATCGGCGTCAAACAGCGTCTCAGCTGTTTGAGAAAATTAGAAGCGGTGGATGTGAAGCCGAATAGAGGACAGAACACCGGGAGGTGAATTGGAGAACGGTTCGACCAGTTGAGAGGCAAAACGCGAGAGCCTCCAAGTGTAAGGGAGCCCTGGCCTTCACATTGGGATAAACGACTGCTACGGCCAGGCGAATATTCTTCTGTTCCCTGTTTGGGGAAGAAGAGATTCTCTCTAACGCCTTTTCAGCCGGCGGGAGGTTCGGGCCGTTCTGCCGGCGGGAGGTTCGGGCCGTTCTGCCGGCGGGAGGTTCGGGCCGTTCTGCCGGCGACCGGTTGCGTACCCCGTCCTCCTCACGACCCGACCTCTTACTTTTGCTCCTGTTGTGCCCACACACTTTTCCGCCTTTTTTGACGTGCTTTCTGTGCCACATGATCTTCCCGAGCATCTGAAGAGGCGCTGGCCTCGCGTGCTGGACGACTTCGGTGTGGCGTCTTACGCTGCTGTCACCACAAGCCCGGCCAGGCGTTTACACCACGTTGCAACACAGTCGGTTTCCAGGAACAAGGTTATACCAGGATTTCACCCCTTCAAAAGAAGGTGCCACATCTCGAAATTGCCACTAAATGCCCCATCTCATGGGAACTCGCGTCACTGTTCCCCTGGCTGTCCACTCTCGCATTGGTCTCCCCGTCTTTGGAAATGAAACGAACCGTATCACTGGAACGCATTCAATTCTCGTGTACCCCTCCGGCTACGCGACAGTCCGCCTCCTCGCTGGTCATTTCTCTTTGCCACGTTGTTTCTTTTAATGAACCATAGGCTCTTCCTTCCCTTTCGAATGCACCCCTCGCGATCGCGTTGTCTAGCGCGTAAGGTTTCGCGACGGGGTAACCAGCTGCGGCTGTATGTAGCCTTTTTGTCTTGCGCGCGCAGTATCGCCCAACCCGAGCGCGACAGCGCATGTTCTGATTCTTCCGAAACTGTGGAATTTCCGCGTTTTTGACGGATTCTCCGTCAACTCTTTTCTTTGCCAATCGACCCGTCCACGGAAAGTGCTGGCGTTTCCCTTACCGCCGAGAACCCGACGTGGACCGGGCCGTCCGCCGGACCGGATAACGGCCAGCCCCGCCGTCACCGCGTTTCCTCGCGTTTCGCGCGGCAAACTGACTCGCTCAAAATCTGGCCCTTCTTGTCTTCCGCGCACTTTATACGAGAGTCGTGGGCCTGGATCGGCTCACTTTTCCAGACAAAAGAAGTCTAGCGTTCGCCTCGTTGCTCGGTGCCGCAACGGTTCGATGTCTACCAGTGTGGACTCCTCGCCCCAGCGCAGGAGCTAGTTACCTCGCGTTTTGAACTGCTTTGTCTTGCCGCTGTCTGAGATTCTCCCTCGATTGACTCACGCAGTACCGGACTCTCGGCGCCTCGCCAACACAGCCAAAGGCCGAAAGACGCGATCCCGCGCACAAATCCGGAAGCTTTTTCACCGCGGACGAAACGTCTCTGCTGTTCACATGTCCAGGTGCATCGACTTCTAGAGACATATCTCTCCACATAAGGAGGTTGTGCGCGAGTGTGTCAATGGTATATCTTCGACATTTATGCATACTCTCTGTTGGCGAGCATCCGATTCTTTTCCAAACAACAGACCAGTGGCGTCAACTGGCCAGGCCTTTTCGCCTGTGTGGTTGCCACGCCCCGAGTTTCGGGGGAACTCGCCTTCGCCCGCGCCGACTCTCCCTCTCGCGCGGTCTCTCTCATGGTTTCTGGACGCGCACTGAGCACGCCCCTCGGTTTTGCGCGCCTGAAGACTCTCAATGTCTCCTCTTCGCGAAGCCTCTCCTCGCGCGCACACGAGAATGGCGTGCCTAGATGAGGACAGCAACAAAACCTCGAACTAACCGCCCGCCGTCGACACCACTCTCTCGGCCACCCCTGCGGAATTCCTTCTCCCCCGTCGCCTTTGTTTCCTGTTTCCCTCGCCTCTCTTCCCTTGGTGTCCTGTCGGCGACATGCTGCCTTCTTCCGCTTCGCCAGCTGCTTCTTCAGCGGCAATTCTTCCCTCCACCTTTTCCGGTCTTCGCCCACACGCAGCAGAGAGCCCTACTTCCGCCCTCGCGATTTCCCACCCCGACGCCGCTCGCCCCTGCCGCGCACTCCTTCTGCCCGAACCTGCTTCCCTGTCGCCTCCTTCTTCACGTTCCCCTTCCTCGCTCTCTTCTGCTCGACTCGCGCGCGCGCCGGACCACCTTGCCATCGGCGCCAAAGATCCTCGGACACGCAGGCCTCTTCAGGCTGCGTATTCGACATCGGCCCTCACGCCTGCAGTCTCCCTCAGGCTCGAGAGCAGCGGCGCGACGCGCCTTGTTAAGACACCTCAGAGGCATCCTGGCTGTCTGCCGAGCGCAGGGAGAGAAGAGGGCCTCCGAATCGAAGACCACGACACTCCCTCTCTTTCCACTGAGAGAGACGGGAGCGCCGGCGGAGATAAATTGCAAGGCAAGACAGGAGAGACCGCTGGAGTCGCAGAAGCCACCCTGCGGGGAAAAACCGGGACGTCTTCCGCGCTGGAAACCCCCCTCCGAGGCGCTTCGCTTTCCTCGTCGCGTTCTGCGTCGTCTCTTGTTTCTCCTTCTCTTTTGTCTTCTCGGTCTTCCGCGTCTCTCCTGACTTCGTCTCTCGCCTCCTCGCTTCTTTCCTCCGCACCTGCTTCGTCCTTGTCTCTGTCCGTGGACAAACGCGCGGGAAGCAAGCTGACGCAGTCTTGGGGCTCGGGGAATCCTGGCGAGAAAGGCCACATCCTCGATGCTCTCGCCGGCTCGCCTGCTGCCAACCGACAAAGTCGGTTGGATCGAGACGCACCCGCAGTCGACGAGGGAACGGGAAGCAAGCAGACCACGCCGACCCCGCATGCATCTGTCAAGGCCCAAATGCCTGCGGCACGAGAAACCAGCGTCGCCGAGGCGCTGAGGCAGGGAAAGACTGCCGAGGAAGCACGAACGGGAACGGCCAAGACGCGAGACGAGGCGCAGCAGGAAAGCCGCGAGGAGAGGAAAGACCGACTCAAGGAAGAAATCTTGCAGCTATGCCAGCGACTGATGCACTCCAACACCCCCAGCAAAATCGAGAAGCAGGCTGAAGGCGCTGCACAGACTACTGCTTCCCCACGACGAGAAGGACAGAGAGGGGACGAGAGAGAAGGAAAGAGAGAATCAGACAGAGACGAGGAGAGGACTGAAACGCAGGGGTGCCGGACGAACTTTGAGTCGTCCGTGTCTCCGCCGCGCTTGCCGTCTTCGGTGTCTGCTCTTTCGTTTGAGACAGGCAGCCCGTTGTCGACTACACAGACTCTTGCCACGTCTCTTGCTTCGCGCTCTTCTGTTTCGTGTGGCAAGGACCGTGCGGGTTTTCGGAAGAACCACGGCTTTTCGTTGTGTTCGCTGTCGACGCTTTCCTCGTTTGAGCTGTCCGACGTCTTTGCTTCGCCGCCCAAACACGGCAGCGGCGCACCTCCGTCGCTTCCGGGCTGCTCTCCGGCTCCTCAAAAAGCGGAGGAAATCGAGCCGGGCGACGCAGAGGCAGAAAGCCAAAGCACGCCCATCCACGATACACCCGAGGCGAACGATGCGCAATCTGTTCAACCAAGCTGCGCGCTGCTAGACCCGCGGAACTCTTCCACGTCTGATTCTTTCAAAAACACGACACCCACTTCTTCCTCTTCTTCCTCTTCTTCCTCTCATTCGTTTCCTTTTCCTGTTTCCTCTGGCGTGAACGCGAGGCCTCTTTCCAGGTCTTGGTCCTCTGTCGGTTCTTTTTCTCTGCGGCCACCGGGAGAACCCCCCCGACGTCCGTCGACTGCTGCGCATGCATCGGCGTTCCAGAGGACGAATCGTCTCCCCGCGCAGGCGATCCTTCCTCCCTTCCCTTCCCTGCCTTCGGCGTGCCCAGCGTCGCCGCCTCCAAATCTGCTTCGCCTCCGAGAAGTTCAAGTCGCCGGCATTTGCAGCCAACTCGCTCAAAAGGCCACGAACGCGCGCGTGTCTCCGGCCGCTATCGACCAGGACTATGCTGGGTGGCTGAGACTGCCTTCCTTTTCCTCTTCTCTCGCGTCTTCTGTGCGTGGAGAGCAGGGAGAGAAGACGGAAGGCGCGTGCAAGGGCAAAGAGCGCCTGTCTGTTTCGCGTGCAGGATCTTCCGAGAGCGCAGCGAAGCGTTCGCTGCCGTCGATGGAGGAGGAGGTGTACGTGTCTCGCCACACCCTCACGCAGTCTTGTGCAACGCAGCTTTCCATGCTCCGCGACCAGACAGGCCAACGTGTGAACATTCAAGCGCAGCTGATGGAGCAGATCGTCGCGGGGGCGATGCCGCGACAAGTTTTTGAACACTTCTTCGGACAGGGCGTCCCGGTAGAAGCCAGCGTTTCGCGATTTCTCGAAAAACGACGCATGCAAAACACCACCCGACGCGTCAAAGAACACCTCGAGGTTCGTAACCCAAACACTCTACAAAAAGCTATCCACGTATCGACATACAGATGCCTGTATATATACATATATTTATACGCGAATATATCTCTCCTGCTTATACCTGTGTAAAAAACACTGATGCATCTATCCTTTTGCGAAAACGTATGTTCTGCGCGAGACCTGGACTCTATACGTAGACCAAATGCCTGTCGACACACGCCACACCGTGCTTCTCAGCTGCCTTTCTCCCGCTTCTTCGGCTCTCACTATGCTCCTGTGTCTCTGTCCCTGCCTGCATTTTGTGGTGGTTGTGTGCATGCACCGAGAGGTTTGGAGTTGCCTCGTGGTTCGTTTCCCATTTCCACTTGCCGTTCTCTCCCTTTTTTTCGTGCAGAAGAAAGTCCCGGAGTTTTTTGCGTCGAAAGGCGTGCCGCTCGGGACGTGCTCGCCGTGCGCGCTCTTTCGGGCAGCGTTTTGCTACTTGGCGCAGATTTCCAACGCTGCGGCGCGTAAGGGACAGAACCGCCGTCGCTCCGCGGAGACGGCTCTACCGACTCCCGTGCTGCCATCTTCTTCTTCTTCTGAATCCTTCGCGTCGCTCTTCACCTCGGCCTCTTTCGCGACGTATCTCTCGCAGTCCGCTCTCTGCGACGCTCTCGAGAAGCTGCAGTGGTGGCCGAAAGAGGTGAACGACTTCGACAAGAAAGAGGTGTTGCTTTCGCTCGCTCTCGCGGACGAGTGCGCGCACGGGAAGGCTGCTCTGGCGCGCGACCGGCTGCTTCCCCAGGGCGTCACGGAGCGCGGGTGGATCCTCGGATTCCTCACGCTGCCTTTCAATCTCCCAGACTGGCCCGTAAGCGGGAGGGGCGAAATCGCGGGGGAAAGAAGGGAAAGAGAAGCAGCGAGAGACAAACATGCACGGACACTTGGCAAAGAGAAGGGTGCTTTGCGACGGGGAGACGCAAGAAAGGAACGGACGAAGGCCGGAGAACGCGGAAAGAGAAGAAAGAACCAGTGGCACTCTCGCCTCGTTTTCGCCAGAGAGAAGAACGCTCATCGCTCCGACAAAGACGGCAACAAACGCGACCGGCGACGGGGGGGGGGGGGGAGGGGTGGGCCGTCGGCGAGACGCGACGAACACGTAACACGTCTTTCCCGTCTCTCCTTTCTCACGAGACATCCCCGTTCAACGACGTCGTCGATCTCAAGGTTCCGTTCTCTTCTTTCCCTTCTTCACCTCTTCACGTCGTTCTTTCGACTTCCTTGGTGTCTTTCTCGTTTCTCCTCCAGGTGACTCTGGACCTGCTTCCTGCAGATCCAGGCCGCAGCTCGGCCTTGCCTTTCCTTTCCGCCGTCGCGTCTCCTGCCTCTTCTCGCCTCCGGTGTACGCCCTACCTGCTTGTGCATGCGCCGAAGGACTGTGCTCGCCTCGACGCGACGTGCTTTTGCGGATTTCTACACCTCTGTCGGGTGGCGCTCCTCATTTGCTCGGCGTTCGGCGAGAAAGTTTCCGAGCACTTTCCTTCGCTTTTGCGGCGTCTCTCTGAGAAAGGCGAGTCTCCGGAGTCGGGACCGGAGACGGATCGGAAACTTGCGACGCCTCACAAAGCGACGCTCCGCGAGGAAGAACGCGGCGGCGAGACGGAGAAGAAGCTGCTGCCGTGTCCGTTGGAAGTCTCTGCGTACGCGCTGTCGGAGTTGACGCTCGTGGGGCCGCGAAGAGAGAAGGAGGTGCGGGGGAGGCTGAGTTCCCGAGACAAGGAGGAGAAGAAGAAGTCCAAACAGGCGATGGGAGGCGCACCGCGGCATGCAGACGCCGGCGCACAGGAAGAGAGCAAGGCCAGCAAACGGAAAAGATGCAAAATCCCAGCGTGGCATTTGTGCCAGGTGAGCGGTTTGGGAAAGAGAGACGCGAAGGACAAACACCGCGACGAGAAACGTCGTTTCACAGCTCATTCGTCTGTGTGGCGGGCGAGACGGAAAGCGAAAAGAAACGAAGGGTTTGTGTACATACGCACCAGATGAGGTGCGCTTTTGCGAGAGATAGCACGTGAAAATCGATCGCACGGCGAAGAACAAACCGTGTGAGTCTGGGGCGCTTCTCGCTCTTTTTTAAATGCTCGGAGTCGAAACGGCTCTCTCTTGAAGAAGGGGAAGACCGTTTTTGGGGCGCGCGTGTTTCCCTTTTCTTTCCCGTTTTGAGCTGCAAAACTCCCCCGGGACATTTTCCTCTCTCGTCTCACCTCCATGCTTGCAAACGCGCGCCCTCTCCGCGGCGTCAGAAAAAAACCGCCTGATTTTTGAATCCCACCGAGAAAGGCAGGTTCCGTTTTTCTCCGCGTGTCCTTTCCTCTCCAGGATGTGCTCCTCAGCCGTCTCGTCTCCCTCGAGGAGTTGCAAGTGAGTTTGGAATTGCTGTGCCCTGCCTCGTGGGTTGTTGCGGCGCTTCACTTTGTGGTGGGCGTCGCTTCGCGCTCTCTTTCACCAGCTGAATGGCTGGCCCTCCTTCATCCGTGCTCGCCCCTCGCGGCTCCTCTGGAAATCGAAGAACTCGTCACGCGCTTCGATCTCAAACACCCTCTCCCTTCCTTCGCTTCGTCCTCCACTTCGTCCTCTTCTCCCTCCTTCATCAAAACCAACTTCCTCTCCTTCTTCTCTCTCGCGTCGCGCTCTTCCTCGTCTTTTTCGGGAGATTCGCGAGTCTGCTGGTCGTGTGGAGAGAAGGGAGTCGCGGACGAAGAGAGGCCGAAGACGACTGAGGACGGCCTGCCTGCAGGAGAGAAGAAACCTGTCTCTGCGCCTCGTCGAGACTCGGGCACCGAGCGCAGTGCGGACACGCAGAGTCGCCTAGGTTTGCAGTGGCTGTCCTTCGAGAAGGGAAAAGGCGAGAAGAACAACTCAAGGAAACGCGGAACGCGCTTTTCGCTCCCTGCGTTTGCGAGGGCGGAGGACGACTCCGCGCAGAACCGAGAAGCTGAGCGCGCAAAAGACGATGCAGAGCTCGGCAAACTGTCGGCGGCACTGCCGTTCTTCTCGCTGCTCTCCGAGGAAGACCAGGCAGTCCTCCTCGAGAAGGAGAAAGTGTACAGACAAACGCGCCGCTGGCTCGGCGCCTTCCTCGCCGAATGCGCGAACTCGGAAACCACTCGGAAAGCTCTCGACCGCCTCGCCGTCGCAGCAGTCAGCGCCTCCGCCATCGAACCTGGAATGCCGCACGGGGGCGGCCCCGCTCTCCTGCCTCTCGTCACCGCCGGCGGATCTTGTTGCTTCGACGTGTACGCGCTCCAAGCTTGCGCCAAAGTCTTCTTCGCTGTAGTCACCAAATGCAATCTCTTCTCGCTCCTACACGACCTCCTTTGACACGGAACCGCTCAAAAACGGGTCGTGAACGTTTCTCTAGACCCACAGAGCTACACAGGGAATCCCCGCTGTACGCGTCAATTTGTAAATTGGCCCTTTGTCTCACTGCATCTATACCTAAAGATACATGCATTCATATGTATATGGGTGTGTGTGCATTTGTGGTTTTGTCTGTCTGGTTTTTCGTAAATGCTTGTTTTGTCACCATCGCGGGTCTGGTTTGCGGTGAGAGATCGCCCCCCCTGGGACACGCTGCACGCCAAGACCCGAGAGACGCAGGGTACACGCGACTCTCTTGCCAGCCTCGCCCCTTTGAACGACTGCTGGTAATTCGTTTTTGCAAGAAATCCAAAAGGTTTCTCTCTTTGAGCGCATCCCCAGGGGAGACGCACACCTTCGCTTGGCCACTCCCGGTGTACGTACAGTACGTACAGCTGACCGCGAATCTGCAGCTTGACGCCTCGACTCCCGACGGCCGTCGCGGGGAGACGCGGGGAACGCATGCATGCATTTTGCCCGTGGCTTTTGGCGGCCGATCCGGAGAGGCGATTGTGGAATATATTTTTGATACACCTGCGCGTCTGTCGCAGTGCCACGCCGCGTTTCACCGGGGCGAGGAAGTGCACTTTTCGGAAGCATAAACCACGCAAGCACGTACACATGGAGACACAACACTCCATAGACAAAAGGACGCAGCTATTTCGCACTATCTACAAAATCCATCGATATACGTATTCTACATCTATCAATATATATATATATATATATATATATATATATATGGGAATAATGGATACGCTTATCTGTAGGTATCGAGGCAAGTATGTATTTGCATGGAGATGCATACCAGACATATATATATATATATATATATATAAAACGTGTAGGCGTTTGCTCGAGGTGTGGCCTGGAGACGGTTTTTTTCGGCTCTTTTTCGGCCTCTCCCTTTCAGCCACGTAGAGAACTCGCGAGAGAGGCGAAAAATCAGACTGACTGGAGTTAGAGGACCTTGTCTTTACCGGCATGCGAGCGGACGCCAGATCCGGGCGCACCTCTCGATTTGCACACAACCACAAAAACGATTTGCTCGGCTTGGCACACAGAGACAAGAAACAGCCGAGAAGACACCATATACACGGTTAGGAGATTTCCAGGAGTGTGTTCTTTGCAAAACTCCCCACGATGTAGATGTCAAGATGCGAGTACTGAGATACAACAGGTACGGGTATATATATTTATTTACGCGTGGTTGCATGCGCCTGTAAGGAGGCCGGCAGATTGGGAGAGAAAAGGCAGGATCGAGGAGAAAGCGAGGCAGTCACGCTGCGCGAGGACGAGAAGGGCCCAACCAAGAACAAGACAGGTCGCCGGAAGGAAGAAAACCAGCGACAGACACCAGGGAAAACGGCTCCGTCGCGCCTGTTTTTCATCAGAGTCAATGGAGTGTATGTACACCGCAAGTGCATGCATACACACACAAATAGATTTGACTAAATTTATGCCTATGTCTAATGCACATATGCAAATACGACACCGAAATGTTTCCCGCGTTTGAGCGACCAAAAGGAGTTTTTCCCCTTTGGTTTTTCGAGGGCAATGAACAGTTCACCCCCAGTGTGTTTATTTCTTTTTCTTCGCGTCCCCGAAGCCAAGAAGGGGGATTTGCCACCTGATCATCATCCCGCCGATTCCCACGAGAAAGAACGCCGCAAGGAGAAACGCGAAGCTGCCTCGCACGCCCATCTGCGTCTCTGCGCCCTCGTCGCCGTCGGGTGTGTTTCTGGCCCTTTCGCCTCGCAAGACTGGCAGCTCTACGTACACCCGGCCGTCGGGAGAGTCTCTCAGCGTTCGAGGAGAGATGGAGATCTGCTGCCGGTAAAGAATCTGCAGAAAAATCCAACCGGCCAGAAGCACTGAGCGCGCGATGCTCCCGCACTGCACACGATTCGAACAACAACATGGAAGAAAGGCAGCACACCCGAATAGAAACGCTCGAAATGCGCAGAACAAGACCCGTGAAAACCGCAACGCACGACAGTGACGGCCGTACATCCTCCCGGCCCCGTGTGTGTCTTGTCAGTTCCTAAGCGCATAGGGACGTTCAGCTTCGGAAAGCAAATTCTAAACCCCCCCTCTCCTTACCGCGTCTTCGAGTTCCACCGAGAGGAGATACTCCCCGAAACTCAGACCGGAAAACTCCGCAAAACGAACGGCACTGAGTCGAGCCGACCGCGTGTTTTGTTGCCCGTCTGGACTCTCCTCGCCCGCCACCTTCGTCAGACGAAGAAAGAGCGCCGCGTCGTGCGCGGCAGACGCGAGCGAGAACGAGGAAGACGCGAGAGAAGAGGAGAGAGAAGAAGGAAGAGCGGAGGGAGGGAGAGAAACGAGCAGCGAGGCTCCACGATTGGATGGGAACACGATGAAGTCGACACCTGAAGCGGGGCACAGAGGACAGCAGGCCAGGATCGAGAGATGATTTAAAAATTTGAAAGGACCCGCGAAACAAAGAGAGAGAGAGGTTTTGCATCTTTTTGGCCCTGACACACAGGGCAGAAACCGGAACCGTTCGAGCACTTCGCCGTAGCACCATGCGCCTCGCAGCGGCGGATTTGCGACACAGAGACAGAGAGAGTTCCCCCGCCTACCTCCTCGTTTCCCGTTGTCTCCTCTGCTTCCTTTCCGCTTGCGTTCCCTTTCGCTCGCGCTTCCTTTCGCTCGTGTTATACCTGTGACATCTTGGACAGTGTCGCGGTGGACCTGGCGACTGACAGGCGCGGCTCTTTCCCACCCCGAGAGGAGGGTGAATCGGCCGCGTTCCGACTGTTCCTCATTGTCTTCGCGTTCCGCGGCATCTCTTCTCGCGCCGCTGCTCGCCACGAAGACCTCGTAGGCGACTCCTGGCCACAAGCCTCGGAGCAGGAAACTCCCGTCCTCCTCCACGGACGCTTCCTCGGTGTGGACGGCGCCCGCGGGAGACTTTCCCGTCGCCTGAAGAGAGAAATCAAAATCCGCACATTCCAAAGAACCCACACTAGGAGGGCGAGGAAAGAGAGATCAAGACGACGCGAAAACAAACTGCGAGGCACGAAACGAGCACAGCAGAAAGGCCGTTCTCTGGTCCGTGAACATCGAGACGCGCGACGTTTCCCAAGGGAGGCGCGAAGAGCGCGCGCGGTCGAGGCTTTGAGAAGAACGGGAAGCGCGGCTCTGGAGACCACACACGCGAAAGGTTTATACCTTTACAGCGAGAGGTTCCCGGTGTTTGGAGACGTCTGCAAGCAGCTGGCGAGGCGAGAGGAGGCGCACGTGTCCAGAGCAGTCGTAGAGAATTTTTGTGGCTCGGAAGGCGACGACTTTGTCGGGTTTCAATCCTTTCCCGCCTTCTGGTTCGACAGCGACGTCGAGGAATTGCGGTTCGAAGCGGAAGCCTTTGAGCATAGGCTTGAGCCGAAAGAGGCCGACCTTCTCGCCGTCCGAAAAGGACGGAACGAATAAGGCTTCCCCATCCGCATTGGTCAGCTGGCGAGACGGACGCACGGAAGAGTCCTTCAGCGGAGAGAAGGAAATTAATACGTTCCGCAGGCCCTCAGAAGGCGTCACAGAAACTTTTACCGTCACGCTCGCCAGTCTGAAAGCGCCGCGCACGCACAAGGCAGGAGAACGAGAAGACACCCAAACAGTCAATGAAAACACCACATTTCGATGCATGGAACATGACACGTGTTCAAGGCGATGTACGCATCGCTCCAGTCTGTGTCTGGTTCATACAGACATACACGTGCTCCCGGGGTTTGTGTAGGTTTCTCCTTTATCTCTATACGCATGCAGGTCTGCCGTTCTTCGTGCCTAGATGGAAAGATACATGGGCGTTCACCTATCGTTCCTTCCATACACTTCTGCTTGTCCCTCTCTGCGTGCACACGAAAGAAACACATTTACAGCCACATCCCCAAATTCAGATATATATATATATGTATATATATATATATATATATATATCCTTTCCGATTACAGGTGCGCCGTTGACACCGGATTCGACTGTGCAGCCTTTTCCCGTCTGGCATGGCTTACTTGGTTGCGCGGAAGATTTCTTCCCCCCGGTTCGGTTGCCTGGCAAAGCGGTATCCGTGGTGCGAGGGGACGACCTCGACTTGTTCAACTTTTTGTCCCGGCCAGAGACTCGTTCGGCACACAAAGGCGTGGGAGGCGAAGCGCCCGTCCGGACCCGTAAGCGCCGGCGGGGAGACAGTTTTGTTTCCGCCTTTCGCGGCAAACGATACTTTCACATTCGCCACAGGAGGCACAACCTTCCCGCGCACCACGCACTGTCTCTCCGCGACGAAGGCGGCCGGGGCCGGCGTCCCCCCGCGGACCTGCGAAACGTTCAGCGGGTTTTCCGGAAAGACAACGAACCCTCCGTCCGGGAGAGAAGGCGGCGAGAGCGAGAGAACAAAGCTGCCTTCGTCCGACACGCGCATCCAGAACGGACAGTGGAAGACGGCGACGGGGGTCGAATCCCCGGCAAGCGGCAGGAGAGAGGCAACGTCCTCGGCGGCCGAGGAAGAAAAGCGCGAAAATGCGCACGAAACAGTCTGCGACGCCGGCTTCTCGCTTGCTGAAGAGAGATCGACGTTCACGCGAAAGACGAGAGAAGGCACGTCTGCCTTGTACAAGACGCCGGCGCTTCCCGCCTTGCCGCTCGTGGGCGACGGGGGATCTGCGGAGAAGCCGGAAACGACGACTACGGCGCGAACTTCCCGTTCCTCCACGTGAACGCGCAGGGGCGACGCCTGACCGTTCTCGCCAAATCTCTCCCGCACGGCTCGGCGGACTGAAAGGGGAGTTGCGGCGAGACGCAGGTCCGCTGCCACCGGACTCAGTGTATAGACACCCGACAGGGGGCCCAGACAGAGCGCGAAGCGCCCGAGAGGGATTTCGACGTCAGAGGGAGAACCTGCGGAAGACGGCAGCAGCTTGGCGGAAAAGGAGAAGTTCGAAGTGCCGTACACGCGGTAGCCCTTCTGCGTGAAGTGTACAGACACCGGACCGGGGCCGTCAGGGGCCGACGGCGACTGCACCGAAAAGCTGATCTGGAAACCAAAGGAAAAGGGAAAAAGAGAAAATAAAGGGAAAAGCAGAAAGAGAAGAAAGGAAGGAAAAGCCGAAGGCAAGAGACGAGGAGGAGCCGGCCGAGTTACGCGAGATCTCGCAGGGAGGCAGGCGAAAAAACGGACGGCCACAGGAACAACAATCGACAAAAGCTTTTGCACAGATCGCCGAAACGTAAAGCTATCCTTGCATATCCAAACGCGCTCGTCTTTCTGCCCCTCGGTCGACAGACACATGTTTTTGTGTTTACACGTGTATGCTTTCATGCAATATAAGTATATACGTGCTTGCGCGCGCATGTGTGTACGTTTCAACACACAGCCAGAAAAACGTCGTTCCCTGGAGAGCCTTTCTTTCCTCGGAATCCTCTCTCGCGATTGACATACCACTTGGCGTTTTTTCTCCCAGCAAAGCGCCCGTGAATCGCGTTTCTCTGGCGCGAGAGTCAGCTGGTTTTCTTCGTCCAACTCGAGGATTTCGAGCGTATAGACACCTCCGGGGAGGTCGGTCACGGAGAAGACGAGCTCGCGTTTCTCTCCGGGACGGTCGCTCTTTCGCCTCACGGGGGCGACTGCCACAAGCGGTTCCTGCCGCGACTCTTCCGAATCCCTGCCTTCCAGAGCCGTTGCGCGCGTTTCCTCTTCTTCGGCGTTTTCCGCAGTCAGTTCTTGGGCTCCTCCCGCGGTCTTGGTGACGCGAACTTTCAGGCGACCCTCGCCACACAGCCCTCGCAAACGCAGCTCCTCGGTCTCCGACTCCCCTGTCGAAACGCCCTCACCTCGCCCTCTCCCTCCCGTTTCCGCTGTCTCCTCGAGACAAGAGATCGAACCCTGGACTGCGTATCGATGTTCTCTCAGGACCAGGTCCAGGAGAGGTTCTCCGACCACCTCGATCACCCGTTCGAATTTCCACGGCGCATGCGAGGCGTCTTCAGGAGGGAAAAAGAGAGAAATCATATAGGTGTGGAACGGCCGAACACGCACACAAAATTTTCCCTAACAGAAGGAAAGGAAAAGGACGGGAAAAGAAAGAAATGGAGGGACAAGAAAACGCGCAAATGCCCCATCCTCTTCTGACGTCCTGCCTTCACGCCTTCGCTCCACACTCGGCGGTGTCCCTCTTCATAGACACAAACGCAAGCGTACACCTCCGTCCCCTCTAATTTAGGTAGACAAACCTTCGTACATGCATGCCTTTACACAAAGATATATCCTCGCTAGTGACTCCCGTATTCACTGACCTACATACAGAACACATGACCGACATATATGCATATGGTGTAAACAGATGCCATATATACAGCTGCATACATATACCTTTACAACTACGTATATATTCATATAGATATCCACATATATATATCCACATATTTCTGTCCACATATCTGTCCACATATATCTATCCAAATATATAAATAATCTATATTATATTATAATATATATATATATATGTTGTTGCTCACCCATTCGTCAGTGACTGCCTGCTGTGGCACGGCGTCTGAGTGTTCGTCTCCGTTGATGGGTTTGACGAAGACGGTCAGGCCTTGGAAAGAAACGAATTTGGAAGCAGGCTCGACGTTTCCGCAAATGTCCACGCTGGAGACTTCGATTGGCGGCAGGGCATTGCGAGTTTCCCACGACAGAGAACCCTGAAAAAAACGCATGTTCCGGCGCCGTTCTTTCTCTCGCACTCACACGCACTTGCTCTCTTGTTCAAAAGCGTTTCCCGGCCGGTGTGTAGTCTCGATCTCACTAGCCCGCGGCCTTTACTTTGTTTTTCTCCGGCAACAGCCGGAACAGCCCCTCAGAGCCCGATTTTACATCCGGTCCCAATGTGATAAGGGCATTGTCTCTGTTTCGCGCTCGGCCAAGCTGCAAAGAGGAAGCGCGCGCTGAATGCCTACACAGCCCTCTTCAACGATACACACAACGAGACAGACGTATAAGCACAGAGGCACAGAAATACAAACATAGTCACATACACATATACATACATGCATACATGCATACCATATATATATATATATATATATATATATATATATATATAACGTATTTGAGGGGGCAGATGGGGAGAGGAAGATTTCTTGAAGCAGGACATGGCGAGGCTACGGAGTTACGGTGGCGTTCGTCTTGCTCTCCATCGTCTGCTGCTCTCCTGTGTCGCTTACGGCGAAGACAGTTGTGAATCCGTAGCGGTCCTTGGTGGCCGTGAAGGAGAGGTCGGTTTCGCCGGCAGCTGCCAGGGAGAAAGAGAACTTTCCTTCTTCGTCGCTCTCTGTACGCTCGACGGCGCCTGTAGAGTCGCGTCGAAAGAGAACGGATGCCCCAGGGACGGCACGGACCGTCGCGTGCGGATCCGAAGACGCTGTATGCTCTCCCGAAGAGACAACTCGACTGGTGATCGTCATCTTCGCCAGCTAAAGGAAAGACACACTCCACATGCCTCCAACACGGATATATACATTCACTGACATATATATAGATATATGGTTTAGGGAGTTTTACGCATGCAGAGGTATAATGCTTGAGACATAAACAAGCGCGTGGCGTACACCTGTGCAAATAACCAGATAATCCTATATATGTGTATGTAGTCATGTAGATCCAAGATGATACGTAAGTACATATATATATATATATTGTAGAAATATACAATTCGTGAAACACCTGTCTATATAAATAACCGTGTATATGTATGGACGGAAGCAAAGTGGACAGAGAGAGAGGCAGCCTTACTTTGAATTCAGGAAGGATGACAGCGCTCTGAACATCCGCTTCTGTCATGTCGAAAGTGTGTTCTTCCGGACTGAAGACAACTTGTCTCTCATCTCGATCTCCTTCCGCGTCTTCCTTTCCCTTTTCTCCCTCGCCTTCGTCAGCCTCCACGCCTGGAAGGGCCGACAGAGGCCGAACCAGGTAAGTGCATGCGGGCACTGCTGGGAAAGCAAAGTTTCCCTCCTTCCGCGAATCCGCCACGGCAAAACAAGATGGAGAAGAGGAAGGCGAGTGCAGCTGACGTCTGACGAATGCGGAGAGCGCCGGCGGGAGAGGAGGGAGTCCGCAGTTAAGGGACAAATCGCAAGCGGCTTTCGGCCGAAGCTCCACAACCACGGGCCGAGGCAACGGGCGCCCTGAAAAGAAAGGCGACACGAAGCCGACTTCATAAAACAAAAACACTTGCCACGCGTCTACTCCACACATCCACCTTCCACTGCCACAGACGCAGAGACTCATATATACGCATTCTTAAAATGCATATATACATCTACACACACATATACATATACATACATATACATACATATGTATGTATATATATATATATATATATGTATGTATACATATTTATATACATATACATGCAGGTGTATGTGAGTGTCTCAGTTTGTGTCTCTGGAAATGTGATTTTCCAGAACAACTCTCTCGCAGCCGCTTCAGGTGTGCGTTTTACCTCGCGGATCGACGACACGTCCCTCGAGGCGGTACCCCGTCAGACGGAAGACGATCTCACGCGGACCTGTCTCCGTTGTCTTTTTCTGTGGGGAGTCGAGGACGCGCGCTTGGCCCTTCTGGTCTACAGAGATGCGGAGTTTCCCGCCGTTTTCGAAGCGCGCTGCACTGGCTGCAGGCGAGACTCCGGGGAACGAGACGACGAGGGAGAAGGTTCCAGGGAGGACAGGGGAGAAGGCGAAGTTGCCGCCCTCTTCAGTCTGCACTGTTGATACACCCGAGGCCTGCGAGGCCGAGTGCAAAGCGACAGAGAGGTTGGCGGGGCCTTTCTCGCTCCCAGCCGCGACGACTTTTCCGGAGACGCGGAATCCTAAAGCATGTCCAGAAGCACCCACAGATCGAAGGTTCTCAAATCGAAAAAAAAGGAGAAGGAGAAACGCAGAAAAGCAAAGAGAGGGTCTGTTTTGCTGACGTGTGTGTGTGTGTGTGGGTCGTGCACTGTACAGACAGACGCACGCACCGGTGGACGCTCCACAGCCAAAACACTCTATGAAAATCCCGGGAGAGAGAGATACTCAGGCGACAGGTAAAGAGCGCGACAGTCACACACCGGACCGCAGACGGGACAACGCTGCCGCCCCCAACACCAAAACGGGACGGTCGACACGCGTTCATAAACCTACTTGGCAAGTCGTAACTGTGCAGACCTACATATCTACACCTATATCCACATACCTCTATTTGTACATGTGTACATCTGTGTCTCTTTGGTTGAACCTATATATGTATATATGTATAGATCGTTTTGTAGGTATATATCTAGATGCAAACAAGCATATATATATATATATATATATATAGTTATTAGCTATATCTAAAGAGGTCTATGACGGCAAACATGCGAGTGTACATGCACGAACCTGTGAAAAGGAAATTCATGTCTTGGTGACAATTTCCGTCTGCGACGCGGAAAGAAGGCGGCGAGAATGACCAGCCTGGCGGTCCAGAGACGTGCAGGGAGAAAGGCTTTTTCTGTCTCCCGTGACGTTGCGGAAGAGCCGAATCGAGGCGAATCAGATAGTAACCGGTTGGAGAACAGTGCTGAAAATGCAAAATGCAAAGCTTACATGTAGATCGATGTATCTATCCTAGCTAGGAGCAGAAAGAGATATCCAGTCGCTGAGAGACTGATATATTGACACATATATAAATATCTATATATCTATACATAGGGAGACTGGGAGATGGAGAGAAAACACAGAGAGCGACAGAAAAGAAGAGACGTGGAGAGAGAGAGAGGGAGACGTGGCAACGGAGACCAGCCTCTCGTCTTCTTCCTCTCGCTCTTCTCGCTTTTGGTGTTTCTTTTCTCGGTACGAGCTCCTTGGTGTAGCACTCCGGGAAGAGCTGCCATCGCATAAAAAACAGCGAGACGCTTCCCTCTCTGTCTTGTCGCTTTCGCCTCTTTCTGCACATACAGATTTACTTGCACGGTTACATATATATATATATATATATATATATATATACATACCGGTATTCGAGTGTACACACATACAAGTAGACATGCGCGCATATATATATATATATATGTGTAGGTGTGTGTACAGGTATGAATGTGAATGGAAGAGATGATTTCTTTTGCCCTACCTCTGTTTCCTTCACAATTCCATCGTCTGTGACGAGAGAGACTGTGATATCGCTCAAGTCGACGTTCTCCAGAGAGACGCCTCCCCCGCCTAAAATGCGGCCTTCGCACACTTCGACGTCAACAGCCTCCTCGAAAGCGAGAGAGAAGAGCGGAGAGGAGACAGACAGAGAAAGGAGAGACAGAGAAAGGAGAGACAGAGAAAGCAGAGAGGAAAGGAGAGAAGGAAGAGAAGAGAAAGAAGAGCGAGGGGAACGGGAGAGACGCAGAGGAAGCTGAGGCGAGCCTGCGCTTCTGCGTTTCTCCTGTCTAGGCATTCTCATCGTGCTGGTTTTCGCAGACACGAAGACAAGACATCCGCGGGCCTCACCGGCCCCCAGGAAGCGAGACACGAAAGAGGGAAATGCGGGGCGTGTGAAAGAAGAGCAAACGGGCACCCGGACGAGAAGGATGAAGGGGAGACTCGAGGGAGGAAGAAGAGAAACGAAAACGCGGAAGGGGGGAAGGACCACCGGCGACTTTGAGGCAGCGCCGCTGGAGAGTGTGCCGCGAGAGACGTGGGGGGAAGCGGCAGAAGGAGAGATGAGACGGAAAGCCTGTTTGGCGAGGGGAAGTGGAACACGGTTTTTCTCGTGGGGACTTGAGGTGTCCAGGCCTTTATCTTAACTTCTCGTGGCCTCTGCGCGGCACGAAAAATCGCGACCGTTCACCGTAGAGCGCTCTCAGAGCCGCATTTTCCCCGCAGAAGAAGCCGCGTCCCTTCTTCAGGTGTAATTACACCTCAACACATAGAACTCGGAGCGGGGCCCTCGGTTTTTGCCCCTCGCGTTCGGGGACTGCGACTCTCTTTCTTTCGCGTTTCTCGCGCTTTTTCGTCCTCGGAGGGAAAGCACAGGGCGAGGCGAAGAAGCGCGGACGAAGAGACAGGACGCAGGCGAAGCAAAGGCGAAGCGTTTTGTCTCCCTCCTTGAGAAACACGTGAGGTGACAGGAAAGCAGATTCCTCGCAAAAATTCTCTGCTCGTGTCAAAATTAACGGGCCTCTTCCGAAATGTGTGCTTTTTCGCCTTCTTCGCGCCCCAGCCTCTGCGCTGAGTTCTGGAATGTGTCCCTTTCGTCGCCGTCTTTGCGCAGGGTCGGCAGAGGGAAGCGCATGCACGCAAACAACTCAAAAACACTCGGAAAACGGAGTCCTCGAGGAAAGGTTGACAGAGACGTTTTTTGGAGTTTTCAACGCGCTATGGGTTATGGAAAGAGAAAAGCGAGGGAGACAGGGGATTCCGAGAGGGGAGAGCAGGTACAGAAGTTCCCGCTGTTTCTCGCGACTCTCCTGTCTCTGCTTGCACTCCGAGGACGCTTGTTTTTCTGTTTGCGGAGCCCCGACTGTTTCCAGAATTCTCCTCCGAAGGCGCTTTCCCTCGAGGCCTACATGCGGCCGAAAACGCGCCTTCTGTCATGAATGTCGAGAGGAAAAAAAGAAACCTCAAGAAGAGACACACTGTCAGGACAGAAGACAGAAATATGAAGAAGACCTACGGAGAAAGAGAGTCATACAACCCTGCAACATGAAATACACACTTGAAATGCCCTCACACATCTACACCGATGGATACTCACCAATTCTTGTAGGCATATGCATATATATATATATATATATGTTTCCAGGCATATATATACTTACGTATATATGTATAGCTAACCATATATGCGTCGGTATACGTGTGTCTTCATGTTCTTCTATCATCTGTTTGTATATTGCAAGCCTATTAGAGAAGAGAGGCAATTGAGAGACACAATTTCACAGCTGAGGAAGCGCTTCGACAGCACGCGATTGGAGAGCTCGTGAGCGTAGAGATAGAAGAAGAGAACCGCGCGAAAAACAGATAGGAGATAGAGGCGGAAGAGAAGGAACCGGAAGTTAGTATAACGAAAGGAAAAACCTCCCCTCTCACATGCGCCGGTGAAAGCGTAACCGCGAAGGAGGAGAGAACGGGAGACAGAGAGAATCCGGCTAGCGACACACGAATCTGCTCCATACATCGAGGAAGACAGCGGGTGTTGAGAAGAGATACGGGCGTTTTCCATCTGTCAACGAGTTTCTCTTCACGGAAGCGACATGACGCCTTCCGGGTTCATCTGTCATCCTGGGCAGAACTGAACGCGTTTTTCGTGAAGTGAGGAAGAAAGTGTCGCTCGACCTTCGGGTCTTGCATTTGTCTTCTTCGTCACACGTGCGGAAGAAACCGAACCACCGTCTGTGCTTTACGCTGTTTCGAGAGAGATGCCCTAACTTTTCCTTTTCCCTGAGGACCGTGCGCGTCCGAGAGAAAGAGAAGCGAGGAAGAAAAACAAAAAGAGAGTCAGCGACAAGGCAAGGAGCCGGAATTCGCGAGAAAAACACGAAAGGAGGGAGTGAATGGTTTTTCGGAGAAAAAGAGTTTCCTGTGGCGAACTCGACATTTCATCCGTCTGCGTTTCTTTCAGCAAAGACGCGAAGAGACTCCCGCGCGATCAGTCGCGATAAAAACAGAAGCAAACGGAGAGAAATCTGCTGAGAGGCTCGCCCCCTGTACGCCGAAAAAGTGCGGGAAGCCGTGCAGCGAGGTGTACACACACCACAAGTTCAGTCGAGGCTAGAGCGGTCACACCGTTGAGATGGACCCAGAAGTATACCTTTTGAAAGCTCAGATGTTCCCCTTTTCCGAGAAAACAAAGACACACACGCGGTTCCATGCTCGTCTTTGCTCTCGTCTTTCCCTTTCCCCGCACTGCTTTGCTTCTTTCTCCTTCATAAGAACTCAAACGAGAAGACAACCTTCCTTTGCTGTCTCTCTCCACACATTCGCCCCTGTCTCTTCGCTTCCCCACTGAGTGTCTTGCTCCGCTTCTCCTCGCTTTCCTTGCGTTTGCCTTCCCTCTTTACATCGCAATAACGCGCGAGAGCTTTTGAATCCGGTTGAGGAGCAAGTCGCCCTACAGAGAAGAAAGAAGACCGTACAGAAAGACTCGCCATGCGCGTTTTGTTTTCTCTGCTCCTTCGCCCTTTTCGGCCTCTCTCCGTCGAATCTGTCGACAAGAGAAGAAAAACTCCTCGTCTCCCCCCTTTCGCCTCTCACTCCTTCCCCTCCCGCTCCACACAAAGGCGCGGACGCGCGCGCGAGTGTAAGAGCACACCTTGCAGGCGCGAAGAGCAACACGCGGACGACAAAGGCCAAGCGGAAGAGAACACCTCTCTCTTCTAACACAACGACCATCCGAGCCAAGAGCCTTCTCTGACAGATGTGAACTCCGACTTTGAAAGGCACAGGAAACGCTCCAGGACGGGCGGAATTGCAAAGAGACAAGGCCCCAAGTTGGCTTCGCCACGCGCGCCAGGCGCGCTCCCTACAGACAGCGTTTCGCAGTTTTCGAGAAGCGTTTACCTGTTTCAGGATCCTCAAGTACGAGCGGCTTCTCTCGTCCGGACGGTTCGATTCGATAACCGCATTGACGCGGTCAATGCGACAGCTCAGCTTTCCAGAGGAGATGAAGCTGCTGACTTCTCTGAAAAAAGCACGACCAGCGCCAAGCAGACGAGACAGACAAGAAATGGGACGGGCCCATACACCAGAAAGAGAAAAAAGAAGAAGAGAGAGAGAGAAAAAGGCGAAACAGAGCGAGAGAAAGAGGCAGAGGGAGAGAAAGAGACACAGCGAGAGAAAGAGACAGAGAAAAAAGAGAGAAAGAGAGGGAGAAAGAAAGAGACAGAGAGAGAAGAAGACTTTGATCTCGCCATGGAAAGATTCCACTTTCGACGAGAGGCACAGTTCACCTCTTCTCCGGGCCCTCCTGCTTTCCCTTGCTCCCGGCAAGAAGAGGCGCACGGCGACGACAGCAGAAAAATCTTTCTCCACTTCAGGCTCTTCCCCTCTTTTCACAGAGTCTCTCACTGCGTCGTCCGCTTCTCTCTTTCTTGCGATGTTCCTCTCAATCTCCGTTGCTCTTCTCTTTTCTGGCTTACGCCTCGATGAACGAAGGAGAGACACCGAATGCAGTCGCCATGTTGTCGATCGTCACAGATTTGTACGGCTCGAGAAACTGCGCGTACGCCCGCAGGCGAATTGCACGGATAAAGTAGAGGTAGTGCCGACCCAAGTACAAGTCGCATTTCACGCGTCTCGCAATCGGGCCTGAAAAAACCAGAAAATGTGAAAAAACGACTTCTCTGGCGTGCCCACAAATCGCGTCTCTCGACAGATACACCTTCCCTTTCTCGCGCCGTCTCCTCTGAATAGCAGAAATACATCGATACATATCTATTCGTACCTGTTTGTCCGTCAGCTGAATCCTTATCTGTGTTGTCACTAAAAATCCTGATCCATGTTGATCTTTCTCTTTTTGCAGGTAGCTTTCCCTCTTTCGTGGCATCTCTCTTTTATATGTTTCTCGGTGCATCGCGCCGCTGCTCCCTCTTTTCTCAAAAGCGATGGTGTGCTCAACTCTCGGAAAGAAATGAGACGACTGACGATAAAAGACAATCGAGGGACATCCACATGTGTGCTCCGGGCTTTCTTCTTACAGAGGAGAGACATGAATTCGCGGTATCGGCCGTAGAAGAAGCCGCGCAAAAAGTTCTTCAGCTCCTCGTCGGCGCCTTCAAGAACGGGTGGTGCAGTGAGGAGCTGTTCCCGCAGCGCGCGCCTGTCTTCCGTGAGGAGGGCGAGAAGAACGGCGTAAAAGATGAACTTTTCAAAAGAGAAAAGCGAACACGTCGGGAAGGTGGCCAGCACACCGAGGAACAGTTGCGCCGCTGAAGAGGCAAAAGCGGCAAAAGCGGAAGCGACGAACTGTGGAAGGCGAGAAACGTGCGGATGTCTCCGAGATGACCACATCCGGAGAGACAATCCAGACACCTCGACCGCGCTGTCTCGAGGAAAAGAGAAGAAAATGGAAGCAAAGAAAAACCACACAGAAAAGGAGACCACAGAGACGCAAAAGAGACAGAGATCTGCAGAGAATAGAGACAAAAACAGAGAGAGAGAGAGATAGCGAGAGAAAGATATGACAAGAAGGAGAGCGACGGAGAGAAACAGAAATGGAGCGAGAACGCGAAAGAGTCGGAAGAACAGATCTTTTGCCACGAACCTTCTTTGAACTGGCGGCAGGTGACGAGGTGTAAGCCCTTGTAGACTTTCATTTTGTTTCTCCTTTCCCAGTCGCCTCCCTTTTCCAGTTCTCTGACAAAAACACAGACGGAGATAAAGACGAGAAGATCGAAAAAGAGTGACAGGAGGGAAAGCAAGGTGAGATTTATGCGCAGAGGCGAGAGGAAGGACACAACGAAGAGGGGCAAAACGAGAGAAAAACGGGAGACACAGGCGAGAGAGAACAGAAAAGTGAAAATGAGAGAAAGAGAGGACAGAGGTAAGAAGGGAAAGAAGCGAAAGCACAGAAGTGAAGGTGATAAGAGAACACGTCTTTCAGAGTATTTGGCTGTTTGTGGCCACGAGAGGAAGAGAGATCGCGTTCTCACTGGAAAGTCCCGGCGTCCACAATCTTTTTTTCAGCTGCTCGGCATTTTCGCCCCTTTCGCTCTGTCTTACTCTTCAGCGCGAGCGAGGTACTTTTTGACGAGCTCCTGGTCGGAGAAAATGAAACCGAGACGAATGAGGGTGAGGGTGATGTCGATCTTTCCACCGGTCCCGACGGTCTTCTGATACGCCACGTCGTACGCCTTCACTGCTTGCTTCTGAAAAAGAGAGAAAGAGAAAGTGGAAACGATCGAAAGAAGCACACCGAGAAAACAAGAGCGAAAGGAGACAGAAAAAAAGCGAAAGGACGAGAAAAAGGGCCGGAGCAGAGAAATGCGTGGGGAGACGCACAGAGACGTTTTCCCGCTGTTCTTCTCCGTATTCTCTCTTTGCTCGCGTGCCTGTTTGCGAGTTTCGCGGTCCTTTTAGCGATTCTCTCTTTCCTCTTTTCTCCATTCTCCTCGAGCGCCTCCTTACGAGGTCTCCGATGCGGCAGTAGAAATTCGCGCGGCTCAGAAGAGCATCTCGGACTTCCACGTCTCCGTACTTCTCCTTCGCCTCCTCGAGACGTGCATCGATCGCCTCCAGTTCTTCCTTGTGCTTCATTTCCATCGACTGCAAAGAGAGAATGGCGAGAAGGGCAGAAAGACGGAAAGCAGCCGAGACAGAGACAGTGAGAGAGAAAGAGAAAGAGGAGAAAGAGCGAGGAAGGAGAGACAAGGGGGATTGAACCGGGAAAACAGGACAAAAACACAGACAGACTGACATCGAAACTGCGTCGCTGCTGAACGCTTCAAAAAAAAATTGCGTCACGTGCTTTTTGTCGCTCTCGCCTCTCGCTAGGTGTTAGTCAGAGCTCATCAGAAAAGATTATTTCCAGAGTTTCTCCCCCGTCACGAAAAAGAGAGAAAGAGATGCCGAACGCTCCCCGTTCTTCCTTTGAAATTTCGAAAAAGACCCGTCTCCGCCTCGACTTCCGCGTCGAGAAGCAGAATGGCCCACGAGAGGGAAGAGGCGCGAGAGAGCAGAATAGTCGACTTTTTAACAGCGCAAGAAAGCGAAAGAAAGAAAACCGCTTTTCCAGGCGGTTCAGAGCGCACCTGAGCAAGGGTTTGATCCACAGGCCAGCGGAACTCCTCGCAGACTTGCTGGTACAGAGGGAGCATGTCTGTACACACGAAATTCCCGAAAAGCATCTCAGACACCCTGTCTTTCTTTAGAGCACGTGAGGGAAACGAGAAGAGACAGAGAAGCAGAGAGGAGAGGAAGAGAAAGAGAAGAAGAGAGGATAGGAAAAGAAAGAGAAGAAGAGAGAGAGCAAGAACAAGAGAGAGAAGAGGAGAGAGAAAGAGAAGAGAACGACAACAAGGGAGAGTAAGGGAAGAAGAGAAAGAACGAGAACAAGGGAGAGTAAGAGAAGAAGAGAGAGTAAAAGAAGAAGAGAGAGTAAGAGAAGAAGAGAGAAAAGAGATAGCAAGACTGACCATTCTTCTTTATGAGCTCAAGGAGGCGCTCCTTGGTGTTTGCGTGAAGTCCAGTTTCCTCCGGGAGACGCAACTCATGGCTGAAAAAAACATTTTGTTTTCACATCAGCAGATGAATAGAAAAATCAAAGTGTTCTTTATAGATATGTACCCATACACTTATACATATGTATACATATATGCATATGCTGATGTTGGAGGGTCAATAAAGGCTTTATGCTTGCATATATTCATATATATATATATATTATATCTATATACATACGTGGATATATAGATTATATCTGGATTTTCGATGGGTATGGGACACTCGTGCTTCGCTATTCTTGCTCGCAGATGGTGTTTGCATGCGCGTGGAGAGTGCATCTTCGTCAGTCGTCACCCTTCCAAGACCCGAGGAAGCACAGGAGGCCCGAAACAAGAAAAGCACCTGATGTCTGCTCGAGAAGCAAAAGCGAAGAAATGGGAAAAGAGAGAGTGAATAGTGGGGGCTCGAAAGAAGATGGTCTGAGAGATATGAAATGACAAAGAAAAGCAAGAACGGAGAGGAAACGAAACAGGAGAGGCATGCGGCAAGCGAAAGGCAAAAGGCAGCAGAATAAGGAAGACAGACAAGATTCCTTCTGAAAGGACGTACATCAGCTGGGCAACCTCGCAGACGGGAATTGTTTCCTGAGCGACCGCCATCTCGGCTGTGACTCTGCGAAAAGTTCAAAGACGGAAACGCAGAGAAAAGCGACGACACAGATGGGAAAAGGCGCGAGGGCGACTCAGGAGAAAGAGACAGACGAAAGCGCGGGGTTCCACCACGGAGAATTCGAGGGAGACTCGCAAGGAAGGAAGGACGAGCGCGGAGCTTGACAAAAGACACTCGGAGACAGCAGAAGGAAAGAGGGAGACAGGACAGAAAAAAAGCAAGAGAAAGAAGAGAGAGCAAGAAAATGGCCACGAGAGAGGACCACTGAGAGAAGGGGAAAAAACTGGAGAGAAACCGGAAAGAAACGGGCGGCACGGCCAAGCGAGGAAAGAGACACAGAAATCGCGAGCACGAGGGAAAAGGAGCAATGTGGAGAAGAACGGGGAAAATACGATTGGGCAGAAACCACGAAAGGAAGAGACAACGCAGAATTCGCCTCTGCTCCTCTCTCTTCGGGTCATTAGCCCGTTGTTGATCCTCTTGCCTACATACTCAGATTCTACGAGACGACTCCATAATACAAATGCGTGTATACACGGATATGTAGACAGATCGAGAGATTCTGGCACAGAGAGCAATGCACACACATTTATACATGGACGTATATGCATATGGATATTGTGAATTCAAGCGTTTACAAATACACGTCTGGAAATAGGCATGTATCTGTTCCCAGAGAGTTACACGTGACGGGAGCGGCTGTAGGCGCATGCTTCGCTTTTTCTTACGTCTCTGCTTCCTTGAGAGGTTCGGCTGTCTTTCCAGCTTCTCCATTTGTCGCGGGTGGCGCTGAAGGCGTCCCGGCGCCTTTCTGCTCGGGTGCTGGCCCCATAGTGTGGAACACACGCGGAGACAAACCAGGAGAGAGAGCGAGGATAGGTTAGAGAACAGACCGGGAGAGGGAGACGCGAGGAAAGGCGATGCGTTGCACGGGGTGAGGTCTTTGGAAGACGTGGACGACTTGCGTCGGTCTTTTTGGTCGCCTGCAATACCGCCCGTGACCAGCCCTACCTAGGGAGAGACACGTGAGGGGAAAGAAAGCTTTTTTGCCCCTCGAACCACGCTGCAGGCTTTTCGAGCACCGCTCGCGGAGAGGGAAGAGAGAACAGGGGATAGAAAAGAAACAACGAAAAAGACAAACGAGAAGAAAGAAGAAAGAACGGCTCGCCGCGTCGGGAGCTCACACACCCCCTAGCGCGTGAAGACAGAGGCGAGACGGGAGGTCCAAGGAAGAAGAGAGGCCAAAGCACAACCGCACCCCTATATCTCGTGGAGAGAAGTGCGGGAAAGTACAAAGAGAAAGGCAAACAACTGGACGGGTTTTTCTTTTATTCTGCGGACGCTGGAGCGATTTCGCTCTCGGACAGCGAGCGACCCGACACCCGCGGGCGGTGTACGTACACCCGAAAGTCTAGGTTCCGCGGACGAAGAAACGACACGCGCGCTCGGTGCACAAAAGCTGTGTGCGGACCGAGCAAACGCGACACCTGGCGAGGTGAGGTTCAGCTTGCATCGAGGGAAACGGAGAGAAAGAATTTTCGGCGAAAAGTTCGGCGGTATAGACAGGGCCAGCAACAGCGAGGCGGGCGCGGCGAGTGACAACATAGAGGCGAGAAGGAACTGCATGCGCACAGCTGGCGGCGATTTTTCGGCAGAGTTCCGTGCGCGAGGAAAGCGCCTCTGCGCTGAGTGTCTCTGCCGAGCGCTTCTTTCTCTGTTGACAGAGCGGGGACGGCCTGTGGAAACCTATTTTTCGGAGGAAGATTGGAGAAGGCCGAGAAGAGAAACGAACTGAAAGGGAGGACCACACCTTGCTCCATATACACGCATATATATGTGGGGGGCTGCCGCCCTGTTCCTGTCTCTCTCGGATGTTTTCGAATCTTTCCTGTCAACGTTTTCGCCACTGACCCTCGACGTCTGGCGCTCTTCCCACCAAAACGACTTGCGCTTCCTCCCTTCTCAGTTTTGTTTCTGTTTTCCCTCTCGTCCGTTGTCTCTCCCTCCAGCTCGCAGCCTCCACGGCGTTTTGGACCAGCAAGAAGCGGAGAAAGATTAACCTTGTCAATGCCGCCCGTCTTGTTTCCATTTTTCACTCTCTTTCCATTCCAGTGTTCACTCTCTCTCTACTCCAGTCGTCACTCTCATTCTAGACCAACGGAACGTGCCTTGCTCTCCCTCACTCTCTCTCCTTAAGTTGTCTCGGCCTTCCTTTCGTCTCTCCTCTCGCATCACTCGGTACACTCCATCTCTTTCGTCCTACCCTCCCTTCTCTCTTTTTCCTTCCTTCTCCTTTCCCGTTCTCCTTTCGCTTTCCTGTCTCGTGTTTTCCTTGCACTTTGGAAGATCCCAACGGAGTGCCGAGAGGCGAAGACTTCGACGTCGTTGTCTCTACTTTTCTCTGGCGCCTCTCTTCCGTCGGCTGTCGCTTCCTGTTCCTCCCCTGCCGGTCTCGATCTCACTCTCTTTTCTCAGGTGTCTGTACACTCGGAATTATCCTGCTGCGTTTCTGCTTATTCGCTCTCGGCGGCTTTGGGAGATCTGTGCGTCAAGCCTCTCGGGGTGGGGGAAGGGGCCCTTCGGAGAGCGGGCGCGTTGCCGCCGGTCCTCACCGCGTCTACAGCACAAGGCGAAAACTGAGAACGTCTCCGCCCGTATTTGCTTCTCCTCTTTCGCCATGGATAGTTTCTTCTCGCAGCCCGTTCCAGGGCCTGGAGCGAGTCAACAACACGACTCTTTTTCCTCTTCCCACGCATCCGCCTTGGGACAGGGAAACGCTGCTGGCCTCGGCGCAAGCGACGCTGCTGTCGCCGGGCCTTCCGGCCGCGGTCGTGGAGCCCAACTCGCGGGCCCTACGCATGCGGGGCCGGGGGTCGAAGCCGAGGACGGCCGGGGGGTGTCGAAGGAAGAGGCTCCCCAGGGAGGTCTGAGCGCACAGTTCTCTGGGAAGGGCGATTATTTTTCTTCCCTTCTCTCGAAGCGCGAAGGCGAGCAAGCCGGACGCTTCGAAAGAGACACTTTCGGCGCTGTCTCCGGCGGGCAAGCGCCCGCCTCGGCCTCGGGGCTCCTGACCACGGCCTTCCCGGGGGCTGCGTTCCCCTCTGGTGGGGCCTTCATGGGCCTCACGGGGACAGGGGCTGTCGGCTCCATGGCCTACGAGCCGAGCATCGTCGTCAAAGAAGTGTCGCCCAGTAAAGTCCAGTTTCTCTTGGAAAACTGCGACGTCTCGATCGCAAATGCTCTCAGACGCGTCATGGTAGGCGCAAAAAAGAAGACACCCGCGAGAAAAGAGCCGCGCTCTGTCTAGGCGAACCGACAGTCCGAGAGCAGAGACGGGGCGGGGGGTTAGGCGACGGAGTTTCGACAGAAGGATATATATTTTTGGGGTATAGCGCAACTCAGTGCAAAGGCGTTGCTGCGAATCGGGCAAAAATGGCGGGAATAAGCCCCGCGAGAGAGAAAGACAACGCATTTCTTCGAGCGATTGCCATGCGTGCGTTTCGCTGACAGATTGCCGAAGTTCCCACCCTCGCCATCGATCTAGTCACCGTCTACGAGAACACCAGCGTGTTGCACGACGAGTACATCTCCCACAGGTCAGAAATTCTCGTACAGTGTTGAGTACTCTTTCTTCTGGCGTTTCGTCTCTCTATCATCGCAGATTCGCTCCGTCGCGCGCCGCTTTTCGTCCCACCTTTTGTGAACATCCCGATACGACATATCCAGTTGCGTGCATGCCCGCCTATACATACAGATAGATGCATTTGAAGATGGAGCAAAGAAAGTTTCATGCATTGCTGTGTTTGCCTCAGCGCATTCGTCGCTCTCTGCCCCGTTGTGTGTGGCGCATCTCGTCTTTGCTTGGCTGGTCTGCCGGCTTTCCTCCAGGCTGGGACTGCTTCCTATCGACAGCACTCGGGTGGCGGAGTTCGTCAACCGCGAGGTAGGGCGAAACCCTCGGACGCATTTCTTTCGTTGATGTCTTTTCACTTTTTCTCTGTTTTGCACCCTGGCTCGTGCTCTTCTGTCTGCTCCTTCCCCGTCCCTTTTTTTTCTCCTCTGCCACATCAGCTGCCTCTTTCGCACTTCCTTGTGACTTTTCTTTGTATGCTTTTCTCTCTCCTTCCTCTTCTTCTCCATCCTCTTCTTCCCGTTTTTTTCATGTTTTTTTCTCTGTTCCGTCCTTTCTCGCTCTCCTTTAGGACTGCGACTGCGCCGACCACTGCCCTCGCTGCAGCGTCCAGTACGCCTTGGACGTGGTTTGCCAAAACGATTCCTTGCTCGTCACCCACCGGGACATCGTCGCGGATAATGCAGGCCGCGGAACAGCCCTTGCTCCTGGCGGCGGATTTCTCGACCTGAGCTGTCCCATGCCTGTTCCGCTCCCGCGCGAAATGCAACAAAAAGAGATGGTACGAGCACCGACGGTAACACGACTGTTTTGTTGCAAATGCAAAGTCCTTGCGTGAGATATAGCCTCGGAACGTGCACTTTCGCATTACGTTTCGACGAAGCGGCGTGGATCGTGCTCCACGCGTCTGAATCAACACACATGTGTGTCGAAATCGCGAAGACAGAGACGTTTGAGTCCCTCTGAGATCGAAACTGACTCCAGTTAGGCGACATACGTTGTGAGGGCTGCGTCTTCTGAGAACGCCCAGAGGTTCTGAGTCGGAGAAGAAACTCAGCGAGAGATATCAAGACAGCGAGGACAACACGCACAAACTGAGATAAAAAAGCTGCATCTCCTAGGCACACCCAGACATCTACAGACACCCAACGCAAACATACATCCATTTACGCATATGTATATATATACATATATCGTATATGTCATATATATATCTTATATATATATGGCTATTAGAGGCTGTTGCGTTTTGGCGATGAGCGAGGTCGCCGTTGCCAAGGAATTTTTGACATGTGAGATTTCGTGTCTTTTTTCAGGACGGCATTCCCATTGTCAAGCTGCGGAGGAACCAAAGTGTGAACATGCGAATGACTGCGATCAAGGTGAGAACGCGCATGTGGCGTGTGAGTGTGCAGTCGATTCTGGAGCAGAAAGAGACAGTTCGCCCTGGTTTCTGCCTCCGTTTTTTGGCCACAAAATTGGTCTTAGAAACGATTGAACTCTGTCGCGCACCTGGTGCTGCACCATGCCCGGTTGAGCAGTGCCCCGCGTGGCATTTCTTGTGCGTTTCTCTCTGCTGGGTCTTTTTTCGGGTGGAAATGTGGGAAGAACCAGTTGGGGAAAAGGAGATGGTTTTTCCCCAACTGGTTCTTCGCCCGCGACCGCCCCCCGCGGCGGCGCCTCGCGCTGTCTCGCTTCTTCTTCTCCTCTGTCACTGATCTTCCGAGCTTCTTTTTTTTTTCAGGGGATGGGGAAACTGCATGCAAAGTGGTCACCCGTGGCCACGGCGTCGTACAAGTTCGAACCTGAGATCTCCTTCGAAGAAGACCAGCTCGCGCGGGCGCCAGCGGAAGTAAAGAGGCAAATGTAAGGAGGCGCTGCTTTTGCGAAGGCAAGGAAGACAGAGAGTGGGAGAGAGAATAGAGAAGAGAAAAAGATCAGAACAGAAAGAAGAGAACGAGAAGAAACAGCCGAGGAGAAAGTCGAGGAGTAAACGAGGAGGGAGCGGATGCCGCCCAGCCTTGCTGAGGGCGGTGGCGGAAGAACGACGGCTGAGAAAACCACGGGAAGAGAGCCAGGTCTGAGATGCGTTTTCTGTGACAGACTGAATTGTTGTTGGGTTTTCCGTTTTCTCAGAGCCGCCTCTTGCCCCCGGGACGTCTTCGCCTTCATCGATGACACTGCGACTGGAGGTGAGAAAGTGGAGACCTTTGCTCGCGGCTGTCTCTTCTTGAAGGGTTCTCTGTCGCTTCCCAGTTTTCCTGCGCCGAGTGTGTCTGCTTCGCGGCTTTCTTCCGGCCTGCTCTCCTGATCTCTTGTGTTGCGTCTCACTCTCGCTTCACGGGTTCTCTGCTTTCTTCCTCAGGCAATGGAATGCTTCGCGTCGAGAACAAAATTAACTGCATGTAAGTGCGCAGGTCTGTTCGAATGGTGCCTCAATATCCATCGGCTCGAAGCAACTCACAGACACTCGTCTTCACACACACAACACGCAGATCTCTACATATCTATATCTATATCTATATATATACTTCATATGTATGCGTCTTTACATATAGTTGTAGATAGATCTATATATCCCTACATATACATATATATGCATATATACATATATTTATGTATACTTATGTATGGATACATGTACGTGCATATGAAGGCTCTGATTCCGCGGGGTGTTCCAGGGAGATTTAATGCGGAGCCGTTTCGCTTTCCTCTCTTTTTTCCTCAGCTACTGCGACCAGTGCAAGATCAAGGCGCAGGATCTCGGCTATCGAAAGCTCGTTCGCGTGGAGCCCAACGAGCGGAAGTTTTACTTCACTGTGGAGGTGCGTGTTGTGGCCAACAAGGCGCAGGTTTTCGGCGCCTCTTCGCGGTGGCAAAAAGCCCGGGCAAACACCGCAGTCGCAGATTCCACTGAGAAGAGAGACCCGTGCCACGCACACGACAAGGAGATTCTCTAGAGAACGAAACAGACTCTTCAGTCGATCCGAAAAGAGCTAAATACACCTATATAGACAGATATATATATATATAGATAGATAGATAGATAGATAGATAGATAGATAGATAGATAGATAGATAGATAGATAGATGTATCTGTATGTGACTAGGTATGCATGCACGTGCACATGACTGTCAGGTTTTCGGGCGTGAGCGGGGGGATCTGACGTTTTTCGTCGTTTGCACTGCGCGTTTTTCTCAAAGGGGAGTGTTTTCGCTCGATGCATGTTTCTCTTTTCGCCTCCGGTACGCATCGCTCCGTGCTGCTTCGTGCCCACGGCCGCTGTGCGTGTGTGTCCTTCCTCGTTCCCTTCTCTCTTCAGTCGACGGGTGTGATGCCTGCTGAGCAGATTGTGGAGATGGCTTTCGACATTCTGCTGAACAAAGTGACTGAATTAGACGGTCTCGTCGCGCAGGCGAGCACGCGAGCGACTGGGCACTTGCGGTCTTCGCCGGGGGCGCCTGGACTGGGGAACGCCGAGTCGGCGGGCGAGACGGGCGGCGACAGAGCCGGCGCGGCTGCGCCAGGAGGCGTGGTCCGACTTGACTTGGACTAAAAATGGCGAAGAGAGAGGAAAGGGACAAGGCAACGCGCGCCGGGAAGAGCGCCGAGGAAAAGACGCCTCTGAAGGACACCGGTCAAAGACGTAACTAGGGGACGAAGAACTTGGAGAGAGGCACACGAGCGTCTGCCTTTTGCTTGAAAACCAACACTTATCGGGTTCTTTTTCTCGTGGTTTAGCGTTGAGATCGAGACAGGCAAAACGAGAACGAGGAGAGACACAGAGGAGTCGGAGCGAAGGAGAGACGCGCGTAACGCGAGAGTGGGCGGCGTGCTTCTCGGTTCGAAGAATCGGGTCCTCCAAGAGGTTCAACGAAAGGCACTTTTCGTTTTCGTTTGGGGTTGCAAGGGGATGTTTTCAAGTTTTTGCCGAGAGCTGGATCCAGGCGACAGCTGCCGAAAAAGAGACAAACTTCCCAGTGGAGGGGCAACCGCACGGACGCCACGATTTGCTCCGTTTTCAGTGCTCTCCTCGGCAACCTCGCGGATTCCTAAAGCCGTGCTTCCAGCAATATATCGCGCCTACATATTTATGTATATGTATATATGCACAGGTGTCTGCGGGTTCGTATACGCTTGTGTACATGTGAATATGCATTTATCCATGGATATAGAGGTCCGGAGCCTATATCACACGCGCGTTATCTTGTGAGACATGCCCTGTATGGAGCAAGCGCAAGGTTGCGTTCAGCGCCCTTTTTCTCCACTAGAAAAAACGTTTCACGGGGGAAAGAGTCCCTTTTTCATGAACTGCCAGCAGGTGTGCATGGAGACTACCCGTGCGTCTCTCTTGAAGCTTTTCTTTGAGATCTCGCGTTCTCACCACGGTCCGTTTCTCCGTCCGTGTCGCTCTTCCTGGCTCTTTATCTCCTGTGTATTCGTGCCTCGCCTCTCCTCTCCGTTCGTGTTCTTTTCGGGTTCTCCGCTTTTCTTTGCAATTCGCGCTGTACCCACCAGCGGTGTCGCTCCTCGCCTGTCTCTGACCTCCCGAGCAGCGATTTAGAGACGTCCGTCGCCACCACAAAGCTTGCTTTTTAGACAGAAAACAGTTGACGACCGTGTTGTTGGATTCGTATTTGTACAAATCGCCTTTTTTCTCCTGTTCTCGCGGGAATCCCCCAAAAGCGGCGGCGCCAGACCGTGCGGCTCAAATGGGGCTTTCTCGGGCTAACACAAATCGTCGAGGGGCGCCTCGGCAAGTCTTTGCACCACCGCGAAGGCCAGGGAAACGAACAACAGGATTTACCGGATCCCAGAGCAACGCGAGTTGCTCCACGATACACACACACAGGCGCCATGTTCTGCGTCTTGTCACATCTGTTACTCGCCTGTTCCGTGAACACACCGATGAGTAGATAGACGTATCTGTACAGACGTGTTCGACATATAGATATGCAAATATGTAGATGAATCTGTGAGGCGTTTACCTCCCACTTCCGCCGTTTTGGACTCGCAATGATCGTTTGCTGCGGCGGCAGGAAGTTTTTGATTCCGTGCGAATCCGCGCTCTCTGTGCCGCGAGAAAAGGACACTCCCGCCCGCTTTTTCGTCGAGCGAAATGCGGTGTCTCCATGGCGATCTGCCGTGTCTCTGTTGCGAAATCCCGTGGGGTTTCTCCGTTTCCGTCGTGTAACCGAAACCTCCTGCCTCCTCTCGCCGAGTTCGCGCGTTCGCATCCGGTTTTTCACAGAGAAAAACGTTTCCAGTTCCGCCCTTGTCTCCGATTCGCGTCTCTAGTGTGTGCGTGTCTCGCGAGACTCCGTCCCTCGCGTGCGGTCGCGGTTCTAGATCGGTGTTTCCTCGGCTCTTTTGCAACGGTTCCGCGCAGAAAGAAGCCTTTTTCCAGACGGTCTTTCTGCCTTCCTGCTTGGCAGTCTCTTGGGAAAAAAGGCGAAGCCGAAAAGGGAAAAAACCAGACGTTCGGCCTCCTCCGGACTGCATCGTCTCACCCCTGGCCGAAACGCGTGCTGACCGTTGTGCGCCTTCTTTGTAGGAGCTCGGGTTTTCGCAATCGCAGTTCCGCAGGAAGTGGGTCCACAGGGACGCGTTCCTGGTCGACTTGACCGGTTTGTCGCGAACCGAGAATGGAGTGTGTCGTGACGGCAGCGCGAAACAGTCACCGTCGCGTTTCCTTAAAAGCCAGGTCACAGGAAATGTGTGTGCTTTCGCGTTCGAGTGCCGCGTCTGTCAGAAGAATTGCACTGCCTGACTTGCAGAAGCTTCGGAAGACGCCGCGGATTCCCGTTTCGCGAGTGGCGGCGGCGTCGTGTCTACCCAAGTATCAAAAAGAACATGCGATCTGTTTTTGGTCATGAGTCGCGGAAGTCTCAACGCGCTTGAGTGTGCGATTGGCTGGGTACGCGAGTGACTAAAACTCAAGACGAGAAAGGAATCGTTTCCGCGGGTGAACGGTGTGTGTGTTGCTGGGTTGCGTTCAACTGTGTCGTTTCCCTCACGCATCTGCCTCCCAGCCGCGTCTTTCCTGTTTTCCCCCTGTTCTGGCCCTTTCTGTCCTGTTTTTTCTCTCGGCCACCTTCCCGCGTTTCTCCCGCTCTCTCTTGGCCTCGCTGCTTTTCGCCGGCGCCACAGTGTGTGTCTCGCCTCGTTTCTGCGAGAGGCCAAAATGGAAACCGATTTCCGTTCTGCTCGAGAGGCTGCGCCGCCCCGACGCCGGCGGCGGTCTTCGTCTCGGCAAAGGATCTCAGAAGAGCAGGAAACGCCCGTTTCTCCCTCTTCTCGCGTTAACCCAGAGAAATCTGCCACAGCCTCTTCGTGTGAGGCCACGCCTCGCGAAATCCCCAACCGCACGCACCGTGGATCGCGTGGTTCGGCTGTGCCTTGGCCTCGACGAACACTTCTCGTGGGGGTCGTTTCGCTCGTTTCCTTTCTCGTTTGGCAGGTAAGCAAACGCTGTAGACAACCCCACTGAGGAACGCAAGCGCGAGAAACCGCTTCGCGAAGAGAACCCGGTCCGCCGCCGAAAGCGAACACTTGATCTGCTCGTTTCGTGTAGCACTTTTCTTCTGGACTGCAGCCGTCCGTGCCGTTCGTCCAGTGCCTTGTTATCTCGGTAGACGTGACGGCCCTATGGAGATCCCTTCCGCCGCGCCGCTCCAAGTGGACTTCCGTCGCCTGTCGGTTTTTGCCCGTCTTTGTGGTCTCAGCTGTCTGCCTTCACAACCGAACCGAAAATGCGCTCACTGTCTACGGGGCGTTCAGAGGCAGACGGCCGGAAACGCGTCGAGTTCCTTGGTTTCATCTGCGGATCCTTGTTCCACAGGGGAGCGCTCCTTGGATTCGCCTGGTTCTTCTCCTGCGCTTTTCAGATCCTGCAGTTTTTTGCCGACCCCGAGCTGTCTTTTCACGAGAACCTGTGGGGATTTGTCCACTTCGTTGATGACTTCGTGACGATGCCTTGCTACTACGCGTTCAGTACAGAAGCCATGGACGCGGTGCGCCGGCGCGCAAACAGGTGGGAGACGGAGGCGCGCTCTCCCGAGAGAGACCGTGGCGCTGTGAACTTGCGCAAATTGCCGCAAGATGGAAAGAAATCGAAAGACAAAGGAAGCAGGAGCTGTGTACTGTCTATTTGCAAATGAGACACAACGAATCAAACATCAGCCAGAGGTCATACCCCAGCCCTGTTCACTAGGTACATACCCAACACGTACACACTGCTTCGTGGTCTCTGTACAGCCCAAGCATCACAGACACAGAAAACGCAAAACGTGTATATGTGCGCGCGTCCGTGTACAGGTATGGCATTCGAATATTCAAAAGCGTCGGTGTAAGCAAATGCTTAAATATCCATGTGTATATTTATGTGAAGGCGTATGAGTTTCGCATGCAAATGAAATGCATTTCTGTGTATATGACATACATGGCTGTACATTACGACTGTAATGTGTGATGTGGACGTCATTCGCACTGTTGTAGTTTGTTGCATTCAAGGTTTCATCATGTTGTGACCTTGCGACCGGTGTGTTGACCATGCGTCAAGGCTGCGTCTTCTTTTTCCCGGGGGATACCGGCGTTTCTGTGACGGGTTTTCAGAGTGATGTCGGTGGCGCTCATGAAAGAGATTCAACCGGTCGCCTTCAAGCACACGTGGCGACTGCGGCCTCGCGACGTCGACGCCAGCTTTTTTTCTCCCGCCTCTTCCTCAGACTCTGTGTTTTCTTCCATCGTCCACAGTCTCCCGGTGCCTGGTTCTTCCGGGGGTTCTGCTGGCATCCCTGCGTCGATTTACGAACACCCGGAGGCGCTTTTGCCTCCTTCAGATCCGGAGTCGTTCGTCTTTCCCGCTCGTGGAAAAGGCCGAGACCGACGGGCGAACGCCGACAGGGGGGAGAGAAATGTGATGGAGGAAATTCTCTCTTTCGCGGGAAACATTCGAGAAAAACTCTCTTTTTCTGGAGACACTGCAAACCAAGGAGACTCCGCATCAGCGGGCTTCGCTCCTGCCGACGGGGATCGGGGTGTACAGGCTCCGCGTGGCGAGAAGGGAAAAGGCAAGGAGATCGAGGTATCTCACACCAGCGCCAGTCGGCAGTATTGGCGTCTACTCCCTCCGCTTCCTTCACATGAGAACTCTCGCCATGAAGAAGCGGGGGAATTCGCTGGCGGGTTTCCTCTCGGCCTCGGAGTGCGAAACGGGAACAGGGCAGAGGACTCGGCAGGCGCGACGTTCACAACCATCAACATCACGGCGTACTTCCCTTCAGCTCCTCCCCACGCCTCTGAAGACGAGAGACAGCGAAACCTCGAAGAAGCTTTCAGTCTTCTGCGCCTTTTTGCCTCGCCTCACAGTCGGCTCCACGGCGAGGCGGGAGACCTTTCGGCGTCCACACCAGAAGGATCTCTGCCGAGCAGCGCGACGGCGGAAGCAAACGGAAAAGGAAAATGGCCAGGCGACGGGGGAGGCGGACGGGAAGACGAGCGACAGGGAGGAGGCAAAACCGTAGCCAGTTCCGAGGACGGAAGGGAAGGAGAAGACGCGTTGCCGAAGGCAAACCAAGGCGGAGGCAAAGCGACGGAAGATGCGCTGGGCAGGGAACCTGCTCGTGCGAGTGAACAGGTTTCGAAGCAACACACTCGGCAAAAGACTTGGAGAGAAAAGCTGAAGCTGGTGTTTGGGGGGGGAAAGACGGGAGGAGGCGCCGACGACTGGCCCGACGAACTCTTCGAGAAGCACACGGAATTTGTGTCTCCAGATCTGCTCAACTGGAGAGAAGAGAGAGGCGAGAGTGAGACAGCGCGGCGGAAGGTGAGGCATGCGGGGGACGACTGGGAAAGTCCCCCGACAGAGAGAGAGACAGACGGATACAGAGCGAGAGAGAGAAAGCGAGAGGATCAGCCACGAAAAGAGGGCTGAGGGGGGAGGAAGAGAAAGCACAGAAGGCGGAGGGGAGAGAGACGATGGGAGGACAAGAAGGGGAGATCAGATGAGTGGACGAGACGGGACAGACAAGAGGAGAGGCTGACTGAGGGTGAACTGGAGGAAGATCGGAGTCACACTGTCCCTTGCTTTGTTCCTTCGAACACTCCAGGACACAACCGCGGGGAGGCCTGCTTTGTTTTTCTTCCACGGAGGCGGTCTCGTTATGAGTGATCACCGAGGCTACGACAAGCTGCTGCGACGGCTCAGCAACCTTCTGTATCCTAGCGGAGCGCTGGTCTTTGCAATCGATTACAGGTGAGGAAGAAGCGAGAGGGCCGGTAAGAGACGAAACGCGTGCGGGAGAACCAGTGGCGTGAGAAGGCGCCAGCGAAGAAGCGCGAGAAAGCTCACCATGTCGGCGAAACCGGCGACAACAAGGAGAGCAAAACACGTAACTGAGGCAGACAACAGAGACAGGAAAACCTGCGAGACCTCTCGAGCATTCAAATGAAGACAGAGCATGAAGACGAACATCTGCAATTTTAGCTTTGCCACTCCGCGAAACAACCAAGAGGCGTTCCTTACCCGTACGTGGCCGCGGCGGCTTCTCAAAAACAGACTCCCCCACTCCTTCTTTCGGTCTCTGACATTCGTTATACAGTTACATGCCTTAGTATACATGGAAGCAGTTTTATGTCTTCATATACTGGGACAGGTCTACCCGGACATAGAAGCTCAGGTGTGCGGATCCGCGGTCCCTCGCACTCTGTCCGTTTTGAGTCTCCGTGCTCCGCGCCCTCCGCGTTAAAACCGTCAACGTTGCTTTTTCTCCGGGGACATGCGCGTGGTTCAGACTGGCACCTGAGCACAAGTTCCCACTTCCTCTCCAGGACTGTCTCCAGGCGATCTCCTTCGTCGTTGACCAGGCCAAGATGTTTGGAGTCGACGGCTCTCGGTAACTCACCTGCGTCTGCTTTTCTTCTCCCCGTTTCTGGGACTGTTTCCTGCTTGTGTGCGTTCTGTCGTTTGTCGCCTTCCTTACGTTTTATGTTACGTTTCCCCCGCCGCACCTGGAGTTTCGGTCTACCCTTTCCTTTCTTCCCGGCCCTCTCGGTTGCTTGTCGGTCTTCCGACCCCCACCCGGCGCAAGTGAAAAAACCCCGGACCTCTGTCTGCTGTAATCTTCCTCGCCTGCTGCGTGTCTGCTTGGCTCTTCTTCGGTGTCTTTCGTCTCCCTTCTTTCTCTCCCCCTTCCGCAACGCCTCTCTCTCGTCGATCTTCACCGGGCGCAAGCACCTCCTCTGGTCGCGCCGTCATCTTCTTCCGCTTTCCCCGTTTTCTGCCTTCCCGCTCCACAAAACATCTCGTTTTCTCTTACAAACGGCCACTGGTTTTGCCGATTCTCAGGCTGGCCATTCTTGGAGACAGTGGCGGAGGAAGCCTGGCTGCCGCCGTGATGGGCGAGGCGCTTCGACGGGTCGACGCGTTTCCCTGGGTTAAAAACGTCCGCTCGCTGACGCTCGTGTATCCTTCCCTGTGTCGCGGATGCGCCACACGGTCGCAGATCGTGTAAGCAAACAGGCGATTTTCCGCACGCGATCCTTCTTACTAACTTGAAACTTCCGGGGTATCCGTACTCATGCGGAAGGAGCTCGCCGCTGCCTCCTGCTCTTCGTCCTCAACTTAACGCCAAGACCTCGACGCTTTTTCTGCGACACGGACATATACTTGCATTGGTCCCCAAGGATCCACGCGACTTTACGCGCGTGCAATTGTGAATGTATATATGTGGATGTACTGAGTTTCATACATGCGCCGAAAAAAGTACAGAGTAAAGCATGGGCATATAGATACATACACGTGTTGGTCGGGAAAGTACGTTCCTTTCCGGTTAGCGTTTACGAAGTCGAAAGAGAGTCACGCGTGACTTGCAATATACCTTTCCAGTTTCCTGGAGGTGCTTTGATGCCCCGCGCTCGGCTGAGGGTGCGTGCGTGCAGCGACGGTTCACTGTTCTACCTCAAACGTGACATCTGGTTTTCTTTGCTGGTACGTGGACCTTGAACCGGAGCGGCGGAGCAAAAGAGTGAAAAAGAAGATGCAAAGAGCACATGCAAAACGACAGATCTCTTATGTGTGTACGAGCGAGAGTGGAGCCTGGGAGAAGCCCACACTGGTTTTCGCGTCTTGGAGGCCGTGATTCCGATCGAGAAGGAACGGTTTTTCTCGGTGTGTATGCTCGGTGATTCTTCAGTACTCGCCTGCCATTGGCGCCCCAGACGACTGGCGCCAAAAGCCGTTCACCATGCCTCCTGCGCTCCTTCGTCAGTTTCCTCCGACCTTTTTAGGTGAGTTAAGGGACCCGCGCTTTCCACTTTCACTCCGTCCTTGCAACAAGTGGAATACGCGCCGTGATGCGGCAGCTCTCAGGCAAGGAACAACCTTCGCAGTTAGACTGCTGACTGTCGAGGACTGTCGGCACACGGACACTGAGGAAGATGCCACCTTCTTCCGTGGTCTCGCTGCTCAGCCCAGAGAGGCAACCTTTCATGGAAACGGCGAGAATCAGGCAGGAGACTCGTCGAATAACCAGTCCGCCTGCCGCCATCAGGCTTCAAGCCCAGATCTAAAAGGATGAGGCCTTGGCCACACTTCACAAACCGCAGTCCATTCACCCATCTATATGCATATATATATATATATATATATATATGGGCAGACAACAGGGATGTTTTGCATTTTATAAATTCAGAGTCGCTACTAACAGTCGCTTCTCCATGTGAAGCCTCTCGAATCGATTAAGTTGCAGCGTTAGCGTCGGCCTTCAGGTGTAGATATGTGTGCGTGTGCGGGAAATATCTAGTTGTCTGCGTGGCGTATCCCAATTCGTGTATTTGTTTTGTCAGTGAAGTTGAGTACGGAACGGAGAGGAACATTTTTTGTACTTTACGTAAATACCTGCCGTTCCTCTGTAGATATATACACATAGGATTGTGGGGATGTGCGATGTCGTGGTGTGGACGTGCCTGGACTTTGCTCAGTTCTGTTCACTCATGACATCATGTACGACATCGGCGTCCTCTTTCACGAGAAACTCCGCCGCCACGGCGTCAGGACCGGCATTTACATTGCTCCTGGTGAGTATAGTGTATATACAGGCATCGGTTTGCGTGAGGGTGCAGATCCACATTTTTTCATTTTGGCAGCTCGGTGAGCCTGTTGCGCGTTTCGTCCCACCCTGGCAATCACATGCAGCTGAGCTGCAGCGATATTCGCAGATAGTTGGACACCCCGGCCTCACGATTGCTTTTCCGTCACGTTCGATCCGCTCACTCTTAACTCCATACACTGGAGCTGCAGTTAGGCGCTGCGTGGCCTCACTGTCAGTCACAGTGCCGGAAGAGTCCACAGTGGAACTTTTTTATCCACCTCTCGATAGCCAGAACAGGGCCGCAGGAGTTTTGGTGTACTTGACTCACGCGTCGCCGAACATTAAACCGTGTAGATTTCCTGGGTTTCGCTTGTAGCATCTCGCGCGTTTGCATATTCTCTAGCTCCTTTCTTGAAAGCGCTCTGTCCTGCGGTCGCTGTGGCGAACCTTAGGCAGTCTATCTACCACGGGAAAATATGGAGGTCCGTGTAATACCGTAGATACGAGGACAGCGTTTCAGAACTAACACCGGGCCACTTGTCTTTGAGGCTATTTCGTATTTCTATCACATCACGAACCGCACAGCTGCATGCGAGTTTGTTTTGATGCCGTCTGAATTCAGGTTTCCACGGATTTTTCGGTAGCGACCGGTGGAGCCGATTTGGTGTGCCATCGGTGGAGTGGACGGCCGACAGAATCATGAAAAGTTGGTGAAGTCGAAGTGTCTTTCTGTCAAAACTCGTTGTCGTAAAATCGGCGTTCTGTCTGGCTTTCTGAAAACCACTTCAGAAAGCATTCTCGAAATGAGGGAGCCAGTAGGCTTTGCCTTTACTGGCAGTCAGAATTGCCCAGGGCTTTCCTTTCACCTAATACACTTTCAGCGTGATTTTGTAGCCACCACGGAAACTTTGTCTACCATCGCAGCCGTTTCTTTACAAGGAGCATATGTGGCCAGAATGTAGAGGCCATTCACCTTGGATGGGACGGGAAAAGGCCGGTTCTGCCCTCCGATACACCGAATGCCACACACTGTCTCCGCAAAAAGCTCTACGCGTTTTTTCGACGCCCTTTTCTTGATGAACATTTTCATTGTCGGTAAGAAGGTGAGAACCCCATAGCAGGTTACACCTTTTTTCAGCTCAAATCCGGGAGTCAAGTCACAGTCTGAAGCAAGCAGGACTCCCAGCGGCGAATCCAGTCTGTTTCCACACTAGGCTAGAGCGAGCGCTCCGGGCGGCTGCGAATAGGGCACACTCTGCTTCATGCCGTAGTTCTGTACATCTTCCTCTTCCTAAGGGAAGCTCCTAGATACGCTGTCGATGTAACTGGGAGAACCTGACTGTTGTCAGAATATCGCACTGAATGGCGCACGGTATCACGCACTGGAGCGACGCTCCCTAAGAATCCGGCAAAAGGCTAACTTACAGCTCTACTCCGAATCACCCTTAGCGATGTTATTGCTTGCGTAGCACGTCGAACTTCTTTTACGTTCACGTTCGCTCCCTAGAGTGGCGCTGGTGAAAACATGTGATCCCGTTTTGGCAGCGAACCACTGGAGACGTAGAAGACAGGATCACATGTTTTCACCGTTGACGACGCCGCACGGCATCTGCCAGTTTACGCTTCTCCACAGCACAACTCGCCCCTTCTGCTCCGAGTCTCCCCTGAAGGGATGGACTACCGCTCTAAGAAAGAACCAACGACAGCCTTGTTGCTGACATCCGTCTAAATAATGCGATGAAATAACGTGCCACATATTCCGCCGGACGACCGCGGCGCGGTGCGCGTCCACAGTCCCCGTTGTGTGCACGACCACCCAGGGTCGAGCGCTGTGCGTCAGGGGAAGAGTACGTTCCTGAAGTATTTGCTCCAGTCCGTTCTGTGGATTGCGGATTTTCCCGACAATTGGTCTTGCTTTTAAAGTGGTTCCGTCGGGGAAAGGCAAGGATCGTCCGTGAAGGAGTCCCCGGCACCTGGGGGCATATGACCCAGGCACGCAACGTGGCAGCCGGTTCATATTGAGCGGAACTCGGTCACCGGTGTGAGGCGCCAGCAGAGAGGCCGTAGGTCTTTTTTGGCAATCGACACAGTTCCGAGAACGGGTTCTCATTCCTGTGAAGTGGCGTTCAAGGGAGGGAACACAAAAAAGCTCCTTCTCCCTGCACACCTGAGGCTATTCTTTCCATTTTGTTTCCAACGTCCCGTGAGAAGTGAGAACCGGACATTCGCGTTGCTGCGTTGATGCCCGGAGTAGCTAGTTGTGGTCTTCAACGGGTGTCGTCGGCGCATGGCCCCACCACCGAGCGTTGCTCGTTTTCTTCAAATCCTCCACTGGAGATGCTTTTGGGAGGTTCACACGGACATGGTAGGTGAAAGCATTTGGGAATGAAATTGACTGCCGCCGCCTTGAGCCGGAGGATCGAGTGACTTACGTTTCTCCGGCTCTCCCGTTGTGCCTTTGACCCACGTACTCTCTCGGTAGTTCCTCCGTTTTTACTCCTTTTCCCTTGGCACATTGAGTCTCCAGGCAGATGAGCATGAATTCACGGGTGTATTTCTTAGGCCTGATGTATCTCTACAGCTAGGCAATTTCCTTTTTCCTATCGGCTACCGGCAACGTGCGTTTGGTCCTACCGTTTCGCTCTCACTCCGCGAACCACACGCTTCAAGACTGCTGTGTTTCTGGAGGCTCTGACGTGTTCCTCTTCTTCTTCCCACCGGCCCCTTTGATAAAAAAGGGACACATACTTGGCCAGAGAAGGGATAGGAGTGGCTGAGACCTGCGCGTCAGTTGCGCTCGACAGAATCCATCAGGGAGACGCCTAAATCTCGGAGCCTCAATATGGTTCCCAGTGTTAGCCGCACGGACGTGCGCAGTGAGCGGGACAGAAGCGAGACCGCCTCCGCGGAAGCTTCACAGAGACCCGAGAGGACAGCGCAACTTCGCACTTCGAACGCGCTGATGGCCCGCCATCTGTATGCTGCCACAGGCGCACTGCTTCTGCTCGTTGCGCGTTTGGAGCTCGTTTCGGCAGCCATTACTCTCCCGCCTCAGTCGAGTTGGGTGTGTCGCATCTCTGAAGCTAATCAGCGTTGCGGCGAGGTGTATTCGAACAACGTTACCGGTGAGAAAGGTGGAATCTGCAGGGAGACCGACTGCTGCTCCAGGGCTGGATTGTCGCCGTCATTGGACTTCGGCGACATCTGCAAGCCTAAGGGGAGTTCGTACTGCAGATCCTACAAAGACGCATACAGCTTCGGAAAGTGCGACTTGGCTCATCAGTGTGGCAAATGCTCGACGCTGTCCCTCTGCAAGCTAGACAGCACGGAGAATGGCGGAGTGTACTGTCAGTGCCCTGCTCCTGCGGAGGGCAACGGCATCACGTGTAGAGGTGATCCGTGCAGAAGTTCACCATGTGCGAACGGGACTTGCTCCCCCCGAAAAAACGATCCAAATGATTACGAGTGCCAGTGCTACCCTGGATTTGAAGGCGTCAAAGACACCACCGGTGTGGTAAAAACATGCGTTGACGTGTGCGCCATGAATGTGTGTGGCGACGGAGCGCTCGCGTGCTACCATGGAGAAACGGGCCATGTGTGCGCCTGCAAAGAGGACTACATCAATGCCTCGGTAAATGGAAACGACTCCTGCGTGAAACCTGACCTCTGCGCCGTCGCACCCTGCGGAGATGCAGCTGCAGTCAAGTCGTGTGTGACTGTGTCGTCGAATGAGTACAAGTGCACTTGCAACACAGGCCACGTCTTGAAGACGGATCGGAAACGTTCGTACTGCGCTAGAGAGTGAGAGTGGTGTTGTGAGCAAAGTTGGATGGGTTTTTGTGCACACTCCTCGACGCCCCTGGAGGGTATAACCGGTTCGTTTTTTCGTGTGAGGCACCTTCGTTCGTCAACGACAGGTACCGTCCTCGCTTGTTTGTGCGGGAAGCGGCTGACGCATGGGAACAGGCGTTATATTTTCCTCTTTTCTAACTATAAGAAAACACCTCGCTTTCAACAAATCCTTGGTTCGCGGGACAAACGTCAACAAGCCAACCAGGTGACGATCCGTTCTGCTGAGGTCAGCCAGAACACGATCCACGAACTTGAACACGGCTCTTGAACGAAAGTTCATGGCTGTCTTCATAGAAGCCGTGCAAAGCGAGCGGTTCTTAGTTTCTCGGACAACGCTCGTTTTGTTTTCGTGAACAAATGGCCACAGTGTTCCGCATTACCGAGGGCGGCGTGGCGGTGGCCAATGTGTGCCGACAGAAACTGCCGTTCGCAAATTCACTAAGAATGGATCTTCCAACTGCACTTTGCATCCCTTAGCATGGTCCAATCACAGTGGCCTTTGGACGCTGATTCAAAACCGTGGAGGTTTCTCCAGCGTAGTCTCAAGTGGCTTTTCAGCAGCCGACCGAGGCGCGCAGTTCGGTCACAACACTTCGTGTCTGGCCCTTCAGAATGCCTAGGTCGCACACGCTTTCTTCTGGAAAGTTTTTTGTGGAGAGCTGAGTAAAGGAAGTACACGGCACGGGCGGCTGCGTCGAGCATCCCACTCTACCTACCGTGTGTATGTGTGACGTCGAGAGGTGCTAAGCGCAGCGAGTCGCGTGTGCGCTTCTTTCCATGCTTTGGCGACAAGACCTTTTTTTTAGCTTCGCACACTGCCGTCACCATCCTGGTGCCTCAGAGAGTCACTTGGTATCAATCGCTGCCTTGCCACAAGACACTCCTAACAGGAGGGAACACAACGCCCTCGTCCCTAGCCTCATCGCGTCGGGCCCCGCAGCGAGTATTTAAGTGGTCTTCCGAGAGTGGCAACCCGTGAACCTGCCGACAGCTGTGAAGCTTATGCTTTGGCAGAACGAACAGGAAAGATCTGATCTCCAGTCCACTCGCAGGCGCTCCTCGTGCCTGCTGGCCACCAATGAAAAACGCGTAAAACGTGGGACACACCTCGAGTGGAGTTTCAGCACAACCTTCCCGCCGTCAGTCACAAGGCAGGTACTCCCCCCATAAGTGCCTCTTGTCGAATTGAACAAAGAGAAATAAGCAGTGAACGGGGAAATCGACCGCGACGTCCCTTGCACGGTTTCCAGGGGTCCAGCTAGCGGCCGAACTTTGTCGTCCTCGAGAGACGGGTGCAATGGATGTGTGTCCTCGACGTCGCGGGGAGCTGTCCTTGCCCCGGCCCGGTTCGGCTCTGGACCTCATACAGCGAAGGGCCCTCGTGGAATTTGTCAATCTCGAGTCGCCTCTTTTCAGGCCTTTCAGTGCATTCTATACACTCAGTACGTCAGCACCCTGTTTGCCCGAATTAAGAAGCTTTCGATAGAAGAGTTGCGCGGACGTGTGTGACGAATTCTTGTGTGAAACGGCCGGCGGCGCGAGCCCGGGCCGGAGATGGTGTTGACTCCTTGAGACTGTGTCGCACACGCTTCTGGTGCATTCAGCAAATACGCTGACTTGTTTGTTTCAATAATCAAGAAAACAGCAAGTGTTTTTTGCTACCTCCCTCCTGTGTCCGTCACTGCACGCAATCTTCCGAGACGGTCTGAAGTATTTCTGGAATGCCAGCTGACCGGTCACTAGTCTCAGGTGCCGTAGCTTCGTAGCCGCAAAAGAGTGGTACACTTTTTTAAAGGCGTTTCTCGATCTGTGTGGCGCCTTCCGCGACTCCACGAGAAGGACTGGGGCAGTTCTTCTCTGATAGTGGAATGAATAGACCGGACACGGTGGGCCGAAAGAGTTCCTGATATTCCAGAGAATTTCAAGCATGCTGGGTTTCCATCTTCATTGAGTCTCTTCCTTCCCCTTAGTCAAGTCCTTTTCAGGCTCCTTCTCGCCCTCTTTTTTAGACAGGTCATTTCCATTCGCAAAGACCGAGGGGCGTGCTGAGCAAGGTTTAACTTTCCCCCAGGATCTTACCAAATCCGTACTGGCGTTAAAGGGCGTGGCAATGGCGGGAGCAAACAAGGCAATCCGTCGGGACGAGGTCTCGTCGGCTCGTGAAGTTGACGGCCATGTCGGCTCTCCTACGCCTTCTTCACATGCGGGCCTCATCTCGCGCTTTTGTACCGGTGCGGTGCTTTTGCTAGCCCTGTCCCAGGTTTTCTGTTTTCTGGTGATTTCCGTCTTTGGTTTCGAAGATCTGCCCTCTCAATCTGAATGGGTTTGTCGGATCGCGGAAGCCGGGCAGCGCTGTGGCGACGTATTTAAGAACGAAGTGACACACGACAAGGGAGCAATTTGCAGGCCGGGCGATTGTTGTGCAAGGACGGCAATAAGTAGCTCTGGAAATTTAGGAGACATCTGTACCTCGGACAAATTCCAGTGCAGGAACCATAAGGACCCGTTCAGTTACGGAAAATGTGATCTGAAGAACCAGTGCCACAAATGCTCGAAGAACTCAAAATGTCACGAGGACACCTCTGAAAATGGCGGTGTCTGGTGTCAATGCCCTCCTGGAGGTCAGGGCACAGGCATCACCTGCAACATTGATCCCTGCAAAGGCAATCCGTGCAACAACGGCATCTGCTCACAAAAAAAGAACAACCCATCTGAATTTGAATGCCAGTGCTATCCTGGTTACACCCTCGTGGAAGACAACTTGGGGAGGTACAAGGCCTGTGTTGACTACTGTGGAACTGGGATTTGCGGCGAGGGGGCGTTACGATGCATAAACGGCGAATCACAACACATGTGTATCTGCAAAAAAGGCTACGTGAACCAGCGACTGAACGGCTTCGACACTTGCGTGAAGCCTGACTTATGCTCGGTCCAGCCATGTGGCAGACCTAACGCAGTCGTGTCGTGCAAAACGACCTCGGCAACGACGTACGATTGCGAGTGTCAGGCGGGATTCAAAAAGCAAAAACTCAATGGCCGTCCATACTGCGCCGCTGCTGTTTAAGAAGGGATCACGCAAAGGGATTGTGGACAATGTTGTTAGGGTTTGGCAGCAATTAAGGGTTTTTCTTAATTCGTAAATGGTGTTTGTGAATACAGTACCCTTGGGGATGTTGTCGTCTTCGAGCAACGGTGCTGCTGAATGACGTACTATTGTCCTAGCATGGCGTGGTTGTGGTGTAACCGCGTTTTTGAAGGACGGAGTAAGAAGCTGTTTATGCGTCCACAGATGGCAATCGAGATGCATTATCTATGTTCCTTCATGGTGATCGAACACACTTTTCAAGCTCTAAACAATCTAGTTCATTCGTATTGAGCGGGACATGCAGATTGCGAAAGCAAAGTCGGACGCAGCGCCATCACCGTGCGTGCTTACAGCTTTCCATATGTGTATGAACGCCCGTACCCGGGTGGGTAACGCCGGATGCAGAACTGCAGCGAGAATATCGGGGTATCAAATGTCGCATTTCAGGTGGATGTGGGGCTCGAAATGGCCGACGCATATTCCAGCTCTATAGAACTTCTCTTCATGAATAGCTAGTACTTCGAAACGGTGTGGGCGGCCACATTCGAAATACCAAACTGTCTTGTTTGGTTGTTTCCTGCGAAGCCGGCTTTACCCAAGCTGCAGCGAACAAGGAGGAATAACCAGCAGACGGATTTCTTTTACAAAGGACAAAATGCAGAGTGTTCCCTAGTCTTACTTTCATGCAATTATGGTAGCATGTTATCCTTCACCATGCACCAGCAAAATCAGCATAATGCAGGCATTCAGGGAACACCGAGCCTACGTTGTGGAGGCGAAGACCTACTGGCGCCAGCGGCTGCTCTCGAACTCCTCTTCCCACGACCCCGGAGGTAACAACGGAACAGTGTGCCTGGAGAGACTTCACTAGTCACGATACAGAAAAGCAAGCGATTCTACTGGCCATACAAGCTATCGATTACCAGCTTTCTTTGCCCGAAGTAATTCACAAAATCATCTGCAGGTGTTTGGATGCGGGTCGATGAAAACCTACTCAGCCACTTCTAGGGAAAATTCTTTCTTGGCGAGCATAGGGATCACTGAATAAAAACCGAGAAGCGGGCAATAGATAGAACCTTCCTTGAGCCCGTTTTCATGTAGGATAGCTGCTGGTATCTTAGCACCGGAACACACACACTTCTTCCCTTAGCGTAACTATTGGGAGCATGTGGAGGCCGATTCAGCTTTCCAGCATAGAATAAAACCACGTGCGTTGCATAACCGTCCCCCCATCGGATTTCTCTCCCAGAAACGGGGAAGAGACAGGATTTGTCTCGTTCGTCCCTTCAGCATTTTACAAGCACTCCGGCCACTCTGTCTTCTTGATTTCTCGGTCCTCCCTCAACAGAATTTATCAATTGGCCTGCAAGCGTCATCCCTGCAAAACAGGACCGCCTAACCGGAATCTCCACTGTTTTGTGGTGACAAGTCAATGGCAGTAGCAATCACATAACCCGGGCCGCTCCCTGTCTGAAACGCAGTGGGGCTGGTTTAACGCCAGTAGCCATACCCTAGTTCTGTACGTCAGGTCGGACAGAGACACGCGCTGAAGGATCTTGTTCGAGTCTGTTCACATTAGCAGAAGGACGGAACAGATCTCCGACACGTCCACACAACAATGCAAACTCAGAAGTTCCGCGATCTTGCGCCGTTTGATAAGTTGCGCACTCGCAAACGCGTTGTTGTTGCTGTCCATCTCCTGATTTGTAGCTGAGTGTCCCACAGTCAAGGTTGCTTTGCCGTAAATGAATGGTTGACCGGATAACCAGGTTGTTGCTCTGGTATTTCTGATTCCTGACATAGCTTGATATTCGCTACACTGTACGGCGCAGCGCGGCCGCATCAAAACAGGAAAGCATGCTCCGGCGAAGCTTGCCCTTCTGCTGGGTGCTATGCAGTGGAGGGCGCACATGCGTTTCTGCTTCATCGACGCGTAGCCAAAGAATCGATTAGACTGATGGGGCTTCAGATAAACCGATTGCATAGCGGCATGTCCAGCACGAGACAGCGATGCTCAAGTCGTATGCATGCAGACCCGCTGCTTCTATCGGGGGGGGGGGCCCTTCGAACAGCGGGAACAGAGGGGCGGCTTTACCTTGTGAACCAGATTGAAGAAATGTCGTGGTCCCAGCATAAAAAAATACAACAGTCCTGGAGCAGCCTTGACTTGCTGACAGAGAGCTGTACGTACAGTCGGGCTCGGCGGTGGGACGCGAGTGGAGTTCGACGCTGTTGCTGAGTCTTGAGCTGGACGCCGCGAGACATCTGCGTGCGTGGCAGTTCTACTTCTTCTCTGCCATGCGCCTTCCCAAGCTTCTGCCAATGCCACGGATGTGTCCTTTGTGCCGGTGAAGTCGCGCATTCTACACATCTCTGGCCTTTTCGTGGCAACCGTGCGTTCACGGGCCCCAGGCTTCTGAGGCCGCTCCAGGGCTCTCCGGCCACGCTCAGGAATTTCAGGGAGCTGAGCTCATGCAGTGCTTGTTATGTGTCGGATTGTTTTTTCAAGTACCCGTGAATCCGCGGTTCAATTGTTGATCGTCTGGGAAACGTCACCAGATGGTGTGCTTTCAGCTTCACGCAAATTCGATGTGGGTGTGCGTGTTTTCATCGTCGCTTGGTACGGCAAACGCAGTTCTTAGGCGGAATCTTGAGACAGTCGCCTCCTCTGCAAACTGTATGCTGTTGAAACTCGTTGCGTCACACTCTTTTGGGCGTTTCTGTTTTTGAAGTTTCTTTCCTCTCCGCTCGAGAGTCTCGGCCCCACCGACTGGAGGACTCCATTCGGGAGCTCGACGCGTAGATCCTTTCTGCATTTGCTGCTCACTCCGCGGTTTTGCCACCTGAAGGCTGTCAGCGGCTGAGCGAACTCCCGCGTGAATTCTCGATCTTTGGAGCTGTGGAAGCAAATCACCCTTCGTGCGACGCTTGTTCGCTGCTGTGCGGGACAAGCCGCAAACTTCCACGAATCGACACTGAATTCCTCCTCTTTGTTCAAGTAATGAAGGTGCGCCTTTGCACTCTCCCTTTCCCGGTTCTTTCCTTTCTCTGTCTATCCTTCTTCATTTTCTCCCGTGTGTGCCCCTGCTCTCGCTTCCTGCTAGTTTCGCCGCGCTACCGGCGCGCAAGTGCGTCGTGCGTTCTCGTAGTTTCTGAGGCGACCTCAGCCGACGCATCCTGATTTTTTGGGAGGGAATAGAGGCCACAAGAAATCGTTCTCCTTACTTTCAGCCCTGAAAGTCCGAGACGGAGGCAGCAAGTGCCGCCATTCGTTTGGGACGGAGTTGGGAGGCACCGGGGAGCGAGCTGGCCTAGCAGCACGTGAACCCTCGGTTTTGTCTCCATATCTGTCACCGTCTCTACACCCGTGGACGAGAGCCGCGTCTTGTCTGCAGTAACTCCGAAATCACGAGACCACCACGGGGAGAGAGTTGTTTTCGTTGGAACTTGACGGCTGGTATCGTCCACCTGGACACACGACGTTTGTTCACTCCTTCGTGACAGACACCGGAGACTCCGCACAGAGCGAAGGAGCCTGCGCATCTCCAGCTTTTCACATTTGCATCCGCGTGTTTTTGGCGTTCGCTTCCCCGGAGTCGGGTTGTTGATGGCATGCAAAGATCTTTGTCTCCTCGCTGGGGGCTCCAGGCGCCAGTCTGTGGGTCTGTCGAGTGAAAACAGAGATTTGTTGTGCTGCCACTGGGGAACGACACGTCGACACCATCGACTCTCGCGGGTCGTGTGCTGGTCTTTTCGGTACAGATTGCTATCGAAGGCTGTTGCCATGGCGAGCTGGACGCAATCTATAGTTCCCTGGCCCAAATTGAGGAGGTCCACAAAATAAAGGTTGATCTTCTTATTTGCTGCGGCGATTTCCAGGTGCGAACCCGCTGGAAACTGGATTCACAACTGGCGGTTCTCCGCACCAGAAATCAAGCGTCTTTACACCGAGTGTTCGTGCCGACTGGCGATCGCCTGTCACTCTGCGGCCGTGAAGCGAACTTCTTATCGTATTTCTAGTCGAACTTGAAAGAAGCCGTTACCCTTCATTCGCTAGCCTGTCGAGCTGCATCGGAAAGGTGTCGCAGACCGGCGTCGCCAACTGTGTGGGATGACTCCTTCTTTTCCCCCGCAGTGTTGCTGTCAGAAAGTCCAGAGTCGGCGGAGAAAAAAGAGGATGAATGGGCAACACGCGTGAAAGAAGAGGCTCTGGGTTTCACGGTCGAGTCGAACTGCGCCCAAAAAAACTGCAGTGGCGGTGTCCTTCGCAGTCTCGTTTTACAGGATAGTCAACTGCCGTTGTTGCGATCGTAGGCTGAGGCAAGTCTTTCGCACCTCCCGTCCCGTCACAGACGACAAGAAAGAGGACGACCCGGCGCGTGACGCCAGGCCGAAGGTGCGCAAAGTATCCCTGGGAATGCCTGGTCATTTTGGAGTGTATGTGGACTTGCCGCTGTCGTTTCCTCCAGTGCGTCCGGGACTCGAATGACCTTCAGTACCTCGCGTGCCCGCCCAAGTACCGCGATCTGCGCGACTTCCCGGCGTACTTCCGCGGCGAGAAGGAGGCTCCGTGTCTGACGGTCTTCGTCGGCGGCAACCATGAAGCCCCGAGTGTCCTACGCGAACTGTACGTCCACGAACTGGTGATCGCGTGGCCGCGAGCGCAAACGCGTGCCTGCAGAGCTGTCGACGTGTTGCCATCAAGGTTGCCCTCGTGGCGTTCGCTCTCGGTTGTCTGTAGCCTGGTGCCAAAAACGGTTTTCCGTTGTGTGTCGCAAGGAATTCGAACGTCTCAGAACCGTGCTCTCCGTGCATGCTTCACACCTCGCACATCCGTGGCATGAGAGAACATGCCGTGATTAACTAGCCGGTCGTAGAAAGCTCCTCCACCGTCTGTCGCAAGATGGCGATACGCGGGTTCATCTAAATACCCCGATATGTGCATCTGTTGAAAAAGAGGCACTGGCTGTGGAGACGCAGCTTTCTCATGCAAGGAGGGCGATGCGAATGCCGGGGTGCGACTTTTCTCTTTAGACACTCTGGGATGCAGAGCCTTCAGAGGTTTTTCACTGCTCTGTGCATCCGCCTGTTTCCTCTCTGTCCATTCTCGCCGTCTGCCTCTTCGTGTGCAGATACTACGGCGGCTGGGTGGCGCCCAAAATCTTCTACCTCGGCCACGCAGGCGTGATCAACGTAGGAGGCGTGCGGATTGCGGGGCTGTCGGGGATTTACAAGCCCAAGGATTTCCGGAAAGGTACGCAGGGAGAAAGGCCACGCGCTCGGACGGCCTCCGACGGATGGCGCAAAAGGAACGCAGACAAGGAAGTCCTCCCTCCGCCAGTCGTCCTGACGCAACAGGTCCCCCCCAACTCCTCTGCACAGACGCCTGCAGTTGAATCGCTCCGAGACTCGCAGTGAGACTCTGGAGTTGTCTGCCACTGCCTAAACTCGTGTCTGTGGGAGTGGAGCCTCTAGAAGCGAGGCATACCCCGTTCGCTGTCGAGCGTTTTCCCTTCCACCAGGGAGACGATTCGGACAGAAAACGCGCAAAGACTTTGATGTGCCGCGCCTCTCCCGTTGCTGGCCATCGGAAGCTCCGCCGGGTGCGGCCTTCAGGGAGAGAGACCGGGGCACAGGACACGCGGGGAGAAGCGTGCAAAAAACACGACTGGTCACAGAGCCTTGGCAGTTGGAACAGCCCCGAGACGTTTGTCCTTGCCGCAGGCTACTTCGAAAAACCCCCGTACGATGAAGATACCATGCGAAGTGCCTATCATGTTCGCGAATTCGAAATCGCCAAGCTCAGCGAGGTGAGTGCGGCGGCGAGGAAACAGCCAGTTCGTGGGCTGACCCGGGGCCTCAGAGTGCATCCTTTCTGCGCGAAGCGCGAAGAGAACACGCCGCCGCATGCCGCGTGAGCGCGCAGTCGAGCCTCGGGACGCCCTGCCTAACCGTAGTCGAGACAAACAGCCTCAGTCTGCAGCTGGCGTCTCTCCAGTTGTTGCCCGTGGAACAGGCTCTCGATATAAGTCTATGCAGACGACGAGGGGAAATCCTCTGGGTGGTATCGGCGCAGAACCCCCACGAGGACCAAATGGTTTTGTGTTGTGACACGAGGTCAGTCCGTGTCTCTCGCCCTTGGCATCAAATGCAACGGACGGTGGAAACGTCACGCGGCAGAGAAACGCGTGCCCATCTCATTCGCTCTCTCGGCATCCACGCCGTCCCCGTTGGATTTAAGCTTTTTTTTTGTTCCCGCGAACACCCGCGACACTTCGTGGAACGCCGCTGGCGTCGAGTCTCCACTCGCGAATTTCCCTCTGTGCGGTGTATGTGCAGCTGTCGGGTCCCGTGGATGTCGTGGCGACACACGACTGGCCGGAAGGCATCTATGAGTTCGGCGACAAAGCCGAACTTCTACGCTGCAAACCGTATCTGGAGAAAGACATCAGAGACCATGAGCTCGGCAATCCACACACGATGGAGCTGCTGAAAAAGCTGAAACCGTGAGGCGTGCCCGTGTGTTGCGGCTGTAGCTTTCTCGCACGGTCCTGGAGAAGGGGAACCCGCCTCAGAAGACGCGTGTCGGGGGTGAAGCTAGGACAGGCGTCTCCCCTCTTGGCACCCTTTCCACGTCCCGAAGGGTTGCGATCCCCCACAATTAGAAACCTTTTGCGGGGGAAGAAGCGAGATCGTGGTTCTCGCTTCTAGAAAAAGCGAGAAAGGCCGCGTTGTCGTGGAATCAGAGGGAACCCACTGAACAGAGCGAGATCGCCGCTTGTTCTCGATTTCTGGCAATGCGTTGCACGCAACAGGATTAACTTTTGGTATCGCGTGCGTTGCGGTTCAGGGCGTTTTGGTTCGCCGCGCACCTTCACGCCCGGTTCGCTGCGGTGTACGTCCACCCAGGACCAGAGGGCAAGGCGACGCGCTTCCTCGCTCTTGACAAAGTTCTGCCTCGTCGCGACTTTCTTCAAATCCTGGACGTGGACCCGCGGCTGCCTGCCGGCTACGTGCAGGAACTGTCGCCTGAGCGCGTTCCCCGCCATTCTCCCCCGGCAATCTGGTACTGGCGAAGAAGTCGAACCGTCTGCGTGCGCAAGTGAACTGAGTGGACAGAGCCGGTTCTCGGCGCGCTCGCGCGGACCCCGCGTCCACGCCCGTGCTCTTTTCTTGTATCGCGGCGAGTTCGTCTTTAACCGCGTTATGGGGACATGCGTTGTCGGCGACGTCTCGGCTCATAAGAAGCGGAGGCGGCATCGGCCACCCTCCGCAGCGGTAGTTCAGCGGTGCTTCGCGTCTGTGTCTCTCGAGTGTCTCACGGAATCTCTCCCGTGTCTTCGCTGCTGAGTTGGCCACTCCAAGTGGATTGGCGCCCATGCTGAGGCGAGGCCGGCTCCGGCGCGTCTCTCTGGCTCCGAATAAGTGCGGTGAGTGCGCTGTGTGCTTCCGGTGTCTGGACAGCTACGACGAGGAGTGGTTAGCGATTCTCCGAGCGAACCAGCGCGCGATTCCTTTGGGCAGGGCGCTGCAGAAATCGAGCGCCGCAAAGTAAGAGCGGCGTCGATACGAAGCGCCGGTTTTAAAACGGTGCTACCGAAAGAACGTGGAGGCATACACATCTCCAGTGCCCTGGCCTCAGCGAGACAGTCGCCGCTCTAGGTCGTGCCCTGTCCTGCCCAGCTAGGTCGCCCCGCGCATGCGCTCTCAGTGTCGCCCCCACCCCCCCCCCCCCCTCCGCTTCTCTCGGAAGATTTCAAGTGAGCGGCAGACCGTGCTTCTGTGTGTGGCGCAGAGGCCCGAGTCACGAGGACCTTGCGGCAGTGAAGAGAAACTTGGACGCTGCGGATCTCCCGCGACGACGGCTCCCCCGCCGGCCTGCGCTTCGACTGGAAACGCACGCAGGCGACACCGCGACTGAAAGCGGTCTGGGAAAAAGCGGCCGGGGGGCTACAGCAGGCAGCGCGACAGCCGCCGCGCGAGGAGAGAGATGCGGCGAGGAGCGCAGTCACGGGGCGCCGGGAAGGGAGGGCGGCGAGACAGAAACGGGCGCGCCGGAGTCGACGCGAAGCGGAGACACGGCCGGCGAGAGAAAGTCGGGTGGCGAGGACGCGCACGAGGAGTGGGGATTCGAATGGCCGAATTGGGAAGACCCGCGGGCGCCGTACAGAGATCTGAAGCGCCAGCGCCTGTTCTTGTTGAAGGTTCTCGGCTATGGCGAAGTCGACGACAAGTTCGGCGATGGACTCGAACCAGGTAAGACACTTTACGGCGTTTTGGAAAACGTTTTCCCATATCTCTACACGGAAAGCGCCGTGCTGGGTGGACAAGAAGGCTCCAAGGGGAGACGTTTTCTCGCGTAACAGACACGTCGCGTCAGCCTTTTTGCTGCGACCGTTTGATCTTGCAGCGGTTGAGGACATCGACATCTCCGTCGACTGGAGCCCCGCGAATCACGCACCCCCGAAAACGGAAGAAGTTGATATATGTCTAGATATTTCAGACGAAGAGACGAGCTAAAGGCCTCACTGACCTGCCTCTCCTCTTCAGCGGGCGCCGAGGAAAGAAACAGTCGACAGTTCGCTAGTGTGGTTTAAGAAATCGATCGCACTCGGCCTCCCGTCCCACAAGCTCTTCGGCTACACCAAGGCGCCTTATTACCCCGGGAGACACCCACACGCCTGGTGGCTAGGCAGCTTTCGTTTGAAGCCCCAGCTCCTTTTTTTGCGGTAGCGCAACGCAGTGAAGGAAGGTCGAGCGTTTCCTGTTCTCTGCGGTGATACTTGCACAGGTGTTCACCTCGAAAATCGGTGTCGCGCTTGTCTTACGAATGCGGAGAATGGCCTTCTTAAACCGCGAACTCACGAAAACAAACGCCGATTTTGACGGCGACGAGCCGCGCTACAGAAGTGCATATACCTGGAGCTCCAATCGCTCTCGTTCCCCCAACCTGAGAGACGGGTCGAACTCCGCAGTCGCTCTCGTGCAGAGTTATCGCTCGTCTCTCCTGCTGTTCCATTTACATGGCATCCCTTCCCCGTTTTTGTTGCACTACCCTGTGTGTACGTATGTGTGCTTAGCCACGCTGCTGTTTCAGGGGGAGCAGTCTTTCGCGAGAGTTCAGTGTCCAGCAAACGTCTACAGTGCGCCTACACACCCATCGGGGGCCGGATGCGCCAAGCCTTGCGGCGGAAAACCACGTAGTTCCGCGTAGAGTGTGTTTTAAGGATTTAAAAAGTTTCCACTTCAAAAGACAAAAAATCAGTCTCCACTCGAGGAGGAAAGGAGACTACCTGTTGCAATGTGTGCGAGACGGACTGAGGTGTCTGCCGCCCCTGCGTTGGGAGAATCAGGCTATATACATAGCATTCACGCGTTCGCATCAGAGATGATCTCAGCGAGATTCCCAAATGTGAAATTCATCATCAACCGCAGCAGGGGGGACAGCGTATACCTCTCGTCCACTTCTCGCGCGAAGTAACCTGTGTGGATGTGGCGCCACTTTCCATATACCGACAGCACTGCGGTGCACGGGTGGTCCCCAGAAACCCGAAGATTTCTTTCCCGGAAAAACTGTGCAAAAACTGAGCAACGCGAACACGCGAAAACGAGGTTTCGGGTCAGTCTGTCTCGATCCAGGGGTCGGCGGAAACGCGTCAAAACCTGAGAATCACGAGTCCATCTCTACGTCGGCTCCCGCCGCTTTCGCTTGGTCGTGCTGCTCCAACAGCGCCTGTTGCTGCTGAAGCACGAGCGCTGCGTTCTTCGCCAAGAGCTCACGGCGAATTTCCGGGCCGATTTTCTCGTGGAAATGCACGCGCAGAACTTCCTTCAGCAGGCTCCTCTCGTTGTCGGAGAGACAGACTGCAGAAAACACACACAAATTGCGCACACGCATCTCCACCGGCTCTAACAGACAAGGGAAGAGGAACCGGAAAAGAGAACCGCTGCCCAGACACCACGGTCGCTTCCAGGGATGAAGTTCAACACACATCCAATACCGCGCTGAGGGTTCCGGCGAAAAGCAGACGCATCGTCAGTCAGGGATAACTGGGAATGAATCTCCACAAAAGTGCTTTCGGAAGCCAAGCGTTGAAAGTTTCATCCGCGCGTCGCCATCGCCGTGCCCCATAATTTGCGCCTCAGAATCGTGCCAGCGTTCCCACAAAAGTTCCACGACACCGAGGAACGATCGAACGGCTAGGGTGTCTCCACAGTGGAGAGCATGCATGACAAATATAGCCGTAGAACCATCGAGAACGATTTGACAGGAAAAACGGAGAAAACACACACAGCCCCCCTCTCAGATCCTCCCAACGCAAAGCAGAAAGCAGTCCTTGCGGACGCTTCCCGCGGCCACGTCACTAGCCAGCGCGCACAGGATTCGTCAGCATGCAAGAACACCGGAGACGCCTGGAGCACACACAGATGCGGAGAACGCTTGATGTGTCTCCCAGCCCACTGAAATCCTGCACTTCACGTTGTGGACAACAACGCTCTAGGGTGGTGTACAATACCGCGTTCACGAGGATCTCTGGTTACCCATTCGCGACTGCGTTCGCGAGGCTCTCGCGACGCTCGGGGAGACGAAAGAGTCTTTGCATGCATGGCAACAGACCATCAGGGGCAAATGCATATACGTGACGCACAATGGACCTAGGCTGACACGCGAGGCCCCGAGGTGAAGCGCCTAAGAAGTGTAGAAACGGGACTTACATTTGTAGCGTTGAACGAAGACGAGCAGAGCCTGATGCCAGGAGACCGGCAAGACGTCGGCCTTCTCCGTGAATCGGTGGAAATGAGACACGCATGCCTGCACTGCCTGAAAAGACGCGACACGGACACGACCCGGGGCACATCAGCTCGGCTTTCAAGAAAAGGAACCCTGCCCAACATCGAGGAGCTGTGTAGACTTTGAAGCCTGTTGCGTCTTGAATAAACGACTGGATGAGGGGTGACGAGTCCACCCGTAGATAAAAACGCTTCAGTCTCGCAGAAGGAAAATAAGGCCCCGAGACACATCCTGGGAAACCAGGACGAAGCACCTGAGGCCTGAGTGTGATCTGCTTGGTCCACGCCCCCAACCGACGAGCATACACCTTCACACACACCGAAGAACGCCGACGCAGGTGAAACAAGCAAACGCAAGGCCGCGAGGAAAAGCGCCAACGACACGCAGTGCAAAAGCGCGCGTGCATATACATATATATTTACATATATACACTTACATATATACATTTACATATATACACTTTTCCATATATACATTTACATATATATATATATATATATATACATATACAGGACATTGCACGAGTACCCTGACTGAAACAGGAAATCCAAATGTTGTGTGGCCGGGACTCAAATCAGATCGAGAAAGTGACCGCGTCGCATCAGAGAGCGTCAGAAGCAGAACTGGCTTTAACGGTCAAGACTATCATCCGGTTTCTTCGTCTGCGCCACGTTTGCACGAGAAAATCTCCGAAGGAATGGCGTGGACGCATGCAAACAAAAGAAGCCCGTCAAACGCACACAGCGTCAACGGACAACTAAACTCGCCGCGCATAATTCTCAGCCAGTAGGTGTGTGTTCACTCGAGTAGGCCTCTCTTTGCCGTCTCTTACATGTCGCATACAGGCGACAGCGGAACTGCCCCAGACACCCCTCGAGACGCACCTTCACAGGCAACGAGTATTTCTTGTTGATCAGGATTCCCATCAGCACACTGACTGCAGGCAACCACTGCGAAGGGGGGACCAGGGCTAGGCGCATGAGCGCGGCAGCGCCGTGCAGAACCGGAATGGAAACCTTCGCCACGACGCTGCCCACGATGATCGCCTCGCGATTGCTACAGCCCTAAAAGAAAAACGCAGAGAGCCACGCGAGCGGTCGTATGGAAAAACGTGCGCGCCTCTTCGGAGTATCAGAAACGACATCGAAGAGCGCATGCAGTCACCTGACGCGTGCTGGAGGCCTTCTCGTTCACGCAAGTCATCACTGGTGACAGGGAGAGGCACTATACACGAAAGGAGCTGCGAGGAAAGCATCTACGCTGGCGTACACCTGTCAACACACCACGCGGGAGAACGTGACGAGGAGCGACCGAGCGATCGACTGTAAGAAGACGTGTCCACACAGACCGTCGCGGGGCATTCGTGCATTTAGTGCGTGGGAGTCCCTGGGCCGGAACGCACCTCGAGAGCCAGAGGAAGAAAAATCCCTTTGAAAAACGCTGCGGGCTTGAAGAGCGCCTGAAAGACATGCGAGAGAGAACGAAGGGACAGTCAGCATCCAACGTCCCCTCGACGGGAGCCGCTCGTCGCTCTTTCTGGACCCATGAATAACACAGAAAATGCGCCCCCTTCCCTACTCTACGCCGAAGACATCAGAGAACGCACTCACGCGCAGTGGAAACTCCCCATCACGACCAAGTCAACGTAAGCACCTCCGTCAGCCTGGGGCGACAACAACGTCTTCAACTGCGCAGATTTTTCCACGCATCGGACTGTCAGAGACTGTCAATCATCAGCGAAGAGTGCTCTTCGACCTAAGATCGGTGAAAAACTTTATTACACGCGCATGCTCCACGATGAACAAGCACATCGAGATAGGAACAAAGTCATCCACACAAGACAGTTATTCTCCCTTCAGGCGCAGCACAGCGGCTAGAAAACGTGAATCCCAGGAAAAAACACGGCAACCTCAAGGCATCACAGCGTTGTCCAGGTGTCGGCGTGCCTGGGTCAGACTTGATCTACCACGGTCACTCGAGGACAAACTAAAAAAACCGTCACTGTGAGGGGCGTGTGCCATCCTCTTGATAAGGATCTCTTAAAGCCTCGCGAGGCAAAGAGAAGCTTCGGAGAGAGAATGACAATCGATTTCGGCTCTTGAAATCGGGGGCTGCCTCCCTCGTCCACGAGCGAGGCTGGCGAACCAACCTGCAGGATGCGGCAGCTACGGGGAAGAGCCGTTTTGGGGGGACACTGCTGACCAAAAACGAAAACAACGCCCGTTCCTCTCCATGCAAGGAACGCCCAGTTCTCGTCACATTCACGAGTCTCCACACACGACGCGTACATGCACAGCTCCACACTTCTTGGCAAACAGAGAGGCCGTCGGTGAACACAGACGGCGTGTGAACCCGTGGAGCGATGCGCTGCGCCGTGCGTTGTTGCTTACCTTCTTCAGAGCTTGGTAGAGGTGGTAGTTGAGTTTCTTGTTGTTCGCAATATCGTCTCGAACGGCAGGAAGCAAGACGAGACAAAGAAACCGCTGAGCACCTGCGCTCGACAGGTTGCTGCTGAAGATTTTCGTCGCCTCAAACATGGCCTGTTTTGACCAACTCTGCGGCTCTGTCAACAACAGCACCTCCTCCCATCTCTGCAGTCTGGGAAGAACCTTGAAGGCTTTCGGCATCCGACCGCTTCGATACTTCTGAAGAAAGGGACCCATGGCCGTGTACACCTCGACGACTTTGGGGGGCAAAGCGCTCGGGTCGTCCTCCGCTTCCACTGGCTCCTCGCCTCCCTGAAAACGCAAACAAACGATGCCAGGAAAAGACCTTGGTACACGCCGCCGGAACAAAGACTGCCGCAGTGGCAAGCAGAAACCCAGTACGCCCCCCCCCCCCAACTGGATGCACGGGCCTCCACGGGAAACGCTGCAGTCTGTACAAGCTGCCGCTCTCTCCCTCTGCCACCGGTAAACAAAGCCCGAAACCCTCTCTTTTCCGGTCTCCCGTTAGCCGCTTGGGGCTGTCATGTCGGAGCGGCACTGGAAAACGAGATCTGCGAAACGACTTACCCCTGCGCGTTCCTCTTTTTCCCGCAATTTCGCCAAGATGAAATCCGCGAGAGTCGGAGCAGCTGCGGCAGCGGCACCCTGCCGTTGCTGAACCCGCTTCAGGTACAGTTCATCCTCCTCGTCAGCCTCGCCGTCGATGACAACGAAACCGTCGGCATCCACATCTTCCGCATCCGATGGTTCACTGACATCCTCAGAACCGAGATCGCCGTCGCTGTCGCTTCCTCCGCCACTGCGGCCATTCTCGCTGCAGACAGACAAACAACGCAGGAATCGCTCGATGCAAAGAACGGGGGGCAAATGGATTACCCGAAGGCACGCGCATGGATTGAGTCCAGGTTCGTATATAGGATGAATGAAAGTCGCCTTCGTGGATGTGGTCTCCTTGAGCAGTCAGGAAATAAATGTCGATCTTCAGGGCGCCGAAAGATCGGCCCGGTCAGATATATGCTTGTCAAGAAAATCATCCTTAGCTCGATTTGTTGACGAAACAAAACCACGAACAAACACAGAGAAACCCAACGTCGAGTGCACGGACCATTTGACACATGGCCTACCGCAGCCCTCTAGGCAAACTTCCCACACAGCGTGCGCTAACGAGACACCCATAAACGTTTCACGGAAAACACTGAGGCCGTTGCATTACCACGCATTTGTCACGTAACGCACATCATTTTAAACGCGACACCAAATACGGCGGACGAGCCACATAGCTTCAAACTCAAAAACGCCAAACACACTCAAAACACTGCGGCATCCACTGTTGGAAGAACTGCAAAGAATTCGGAATACAATTGGACCTCTCGGAGACACCCGGCTTAGTCAGAGCGATAAGGGATGAGTAAAAGATTATCCTCAAAGGAGTTTCAGAAAAACAGCGTCATCCTTTTTGCCGAGCACGGAGAAAAAGTCTCCATGTCTGTACTCGCAACAGCTGCTAACACTCGCCACTGGATCCTGACGGCGACGCGATGGGTTTGAGAGAGAAACACACTCACCGGTCATGCTGCTGTTCCTCAACCAGGCGAAGAATTTTCTTGCTTAGTCGCTGGGGAACAACACCGTCAGCTTCATCGGGTTCAAAACCGTCGTCAGCTGGGTCGGTCAACTTTGATTCTTTGGCATTCTTGCCTTTCTTCTGGAACACGTGCGCCGTCTCCGGTGTATGTACACCTGCTTGACCCAGGATGTCGACATGTAGGGGATTATGGCGGTTCGCCACCTTGCGCTTTTCACTTTGAACCTTCGGCCTGAGAAAGGAAAATACCAATATCCGCAGACACACAAAACGAACCTCGGATAACGCATCACGCGACATCGGGGGAATGAAGCGCTCAACGGCTGCCTTCTTTCCCCACATGGGGAAGGGGAATCTAAAGCGTTTGTTGTCGCCGCATACAAAGTTTTGCCTTCACGAGACGTTGGCTTCGGCAAATCGAACCGAAGTGCCGTCACCAATCCGACAGTCGGACATATAGAAACGCCGAAGTGTGCAATCTCTGCCGCAGCATTCCCCATTTCTCGTGAGGGTCGGAACTGAAGAAAGCGACGTACATTTCTTCCGCCGGTCGTTTGACTTGACAAACGAGATACTTTCTCTACCGCACGCCGAGTTCCTCCGCGGCTAAAAAATATGGCCGCAACGCGTCCCTCTTCGGGAACAAGCGCGATATTTCCGATTGCTAGATCCAGAAAACTCGAGCAAACTTTGGAAAAAAGACATGCACGGCTCTCCCCACAAGCCCTAGAAACGCGATTTGTGTGCCCGTGGAAGGAGTCCCGACCCCAGTCAGCGCCGCTGCTCTCTCTACTTCAGAAAAAGTAGACAGGCGGCAGCCACCCAGATGGGAAGGGCGCTGCAAAACGGTGAAGCTGCCACGCGTTTTCCGAAAAAGCACACAAAATCAGCCGAGACAGAAGTTTAAAAGAAGTGTCGCCCAGGTGTCCATCGCGCGTGAAGATGCCTGGCGAATGGACCTTCGGCGTGGTTCACGCATCGGGCGCTCAAAAGGAAACGCCCGCATACCCCTCACCGATCGCAGCTGTTCCTTCCCGTGCGGGATGAAAAAACCCTCGGAACCCATCCAGCGAGCCGGCATTGTGGCGAAGGAAACTTTTAAACAGAATCGTGCTGAGGCAGTGAAAGCAGAGCCGGCGCAGCGTGCGCACCCCACAGAACGTCGTCGTTGGTCTCCGTCACTGTAGACAGCGCATATAAGCCGATTTCCTTGCAGGCTTCATTGTCGACAGAAAAGGCCATGCCGAGGGTTATGTCTCCCGCGCCCACACTTGACAGAGAAACAACGCGCTTTCTTTGCCTGAGAGGCAACCGCCTGTACGTGCCCCGGAGGCCTGTTGACTGCTGTCAGGATCCTTCCCGGGGAAAATTCACTACTCTTTTGGTTTTTCGCGTCTTCCTTTCTTCCGTCGTCGCCCAGCATATCTTCGTCTTCGCCGTCACAATGGAGGGCATTGCAGGTGCGTGTCAAGGCCGGTTTCAAAACGCAATTGGGGCATGCAGAGGATTTTCTTGCGGGAAATCCAGGAGAGTGTTCTCAATCGGTTTTGCGGACAACATCTCGCGGAGGGGGTTTTCCTTGGGGCTGTGGTAAACGACTTACTTTCCTGTTTTCTGTCCCCGTATACCCTACCCGTTGGTCTCGTTTCCGTCCGTCGCGTTCTTCCCAACTAAGCGAGGCCACGTGTCAAAACAGGGGAGCGGCCGTAGCCGGCACCCGAGAGAGTTTCCGTTGTCAGAAACTTCTCTGCTCCTTGATAGAGACGCTGTGCGGGTTTCTCTTGTTCGAGACGCTGCGTTCCTGTTCCGTGGCAACCACGGTGAACAGCTCGGCGGTTTCGGCGGCTCTCCGTAGAAGAGAGGCGTGTGTCATCCGTAGGGTATATTTCGAGGCGCTAGCCTGGCCGCTAATTCCACACGCCGGCGCATCTGTGTGCACTTTCCGCTGCGTACAAGCGGGAAGTGACTAACGAGAGCGAACGTGTAGGCTGCGTGGCGGACCCCCGCGCGTCCTACACAAAACGGGCCATCACGCAGGGAACGCGGGGCGGGCGAGGCAGCTTCTCCTCCGCGAAAGCCGCTCATTTTTTTTGTGCTGCGAGGGTTGCGAGTGCACAGCCCAGCGTTGCTGGGCCGTAAATGGGGAACGAGCGAGTGTGTGTTTGACAAAAAAGAGCGGAGAGCGCCGAGTGTGTGGAGGCACGCGTCTCGCTTCACTCAATCTCTATATTGTAGAGGTATCATTATCTTCCCCTCAGCGCACTTGCACACAAGTGTAGGGTCTAAGCTTGTTAGCTCTCGCAGAGAGGCGCAGAGTACTTCGCGTGCTGATCATCGCGCTGAATTGCGTTCCCTTTGTTTGTGCAGTTGGCCTGAAGCGTGGATATGTGGTCACCAAGAAGGCGACGCCTGCGCGCCCGTCTCGACGACCTCGCAAGCTGTCGCCCCGGATGAGCTCCATTCGGGAAATCATCCGACAAGTTGCAGGGTTCGCGCCGTACGAGCGACGCATGATTGAGCTGCTGAAAATCGGCACCGCCGCAACAACAAAGAGAGCCCTGAAGTTCGCCAAGAAGAGACTGGGAACCCACCGCCGCGGCAAGGGGAAGCGTGAGGAGTTGCAAAACATCGTCGCCGCTCAGCGCAGAAAGGCATAAAGTGCCGCTGTCGCAGGGCCGAGAAGTGCATTTCTTGCGTGTGCACGGTGGAATTTTCATCTGAGCTGAAAGACTTAGAACGAGGTCCGCTCGACAGAGCGCGTCACTGTGCTGTCCTCGCAGTCCTGTCGGGCACCTGCGTTGTACGTCTTGGGTGTTTGCGAGGCTTTTGTTGAAAGTCTGCAGATTTGCTGCCTGTGTGCTGAGCTCCTGTGGTTGTATTCTCTCTCCGTTAGACCAGAGAACGGTGACTTCTTGAACTGTATGAACTGGTTTCCATTCCCCTGTCCAATCCTGAGCGACGGTTGCGGAACGAGGGACCACAGCTCGGCGAACTCGCAACTACTGGTAGCGAGGCTCACCTCAGTGGAACAGAGAGCGCAGAATCTTGAGTCTTGGCTCTGTGTGTGGAGCAAACGTGGCCCAGAGACGGCTGCTCCTACAGTTTTCTACCAGTGCTTAGTGTAATCTACGCATCAACGTTCGCTCATACCGCTTAACAGAAGGCAAAGGCACGCAGCTACTGTGAGGTTCACACTGCAATCCACACGAAAGACGTTTGGTACCAAGGCTTGAGGTGGGAAAACGCACCAGCAGGTTGACGGGCACACACGCCGTGCCCTCGAGAGGGTCTGCCGCCAACACCAGACGAATTGTTTCGTGACGTTGAAATAACATGAAACTCAGTTTCGGACGCACATCGGTTCTGACTTTAATGGGAAGTTACTGTCAATGAGACAGTCTTAATTCTGTTCATGAAAGGACAACACATACATGCAGGCATCGCCATGGCGAGGACTGGCATGTCTTAGAGGCGCGCAATCCTGTAAGGAATCATCGTACACCATTCAGAGTGGTGAATTACCAAAATAGGCAATGGAACATGGCCAGCAACCTACAGGGCACAAATACCGCGGCGATTAGCACTGCTATCTCTGAATTCTGTAGGCCACTTAAACCGTCGGCAAAAACCTGCGGTGTGCCCCAGTCGCCCACTGTATACCATTCACATCCAGTGGGCAAAAAAAAGCCCCCGAAGCACGTGTCTCTAGAATTTGCCTCTTTTCCATGGAGAAAAACACTGGCGGTAGGGGGACGCGAGCACACTCTACCGTTGTTTTGTCTGATCACGCATATGTCTCTTCTGCCGCAGTAGGCATGGACTACGCGACGCGATACATCATCAAACAAGGAAATCGTTACATATGAATACGCTGGTATTCTCGCACATGCAGGCAAGCGTATATTAACGTTGCATCCATGCGTAGGCCTCCTGAGGCGCTGGGCGTGGTCTGCACGGTACTGTTAAACCCAGCAGTACTCATCGGCGGAGAGGATGCGCATGCATTGATACATTTCCACGGAGGACTTCCTCGCAGCAAATCTCTCATCTGCCCTGTGGCCCGTAGACATGAACATATACATTGTGTGTGTATGACCGTTTTGTGTGCGTAAATATATGTATAGTTAATGTATGACACCTGCGTAAGGTTTTTCTGTAAGATTCTGCGTGGCAATCACAAAGCTGTTGCTAAGCATCGCCAGCGGTTTTTTTTGTTCCTGAACGCTGGCTTAACCTCACGAACCGCGCATCGAGAGTCCATCCCACGAATTCCCCGTCGTGAGTCCTTTGCTCACTCTTCAAACGCAGGGGCTCTGCGAGGAATGACCCAGGGCGCCCTGGAGAAAACCCACCGCGTCTGAAAGGACAACCTTTCTTCCAGCGACATCCGCATTAATGTCTGACGCCTGCGCCCAGCAAATTCAAAGTCAGGAGGCAGTGTCCCTCCTGCCGACTGCAGCAAGCGATCCTGGATGGGCGTAGTCGTGTGCCGCCTCTGCCCCTTTCCTCGTACCTCGGTTTCCCTTGTTAGTCCAGCGCTTGGCGAAGACGCCTCTCTTTGCCACCGAGTTCGAAATCGCGTGTGTTCGAGTCGGTCTTCGAGGCTGTCGGTCTCGTCGGCGTCGGAACTCTGGGGCGAGGCAGAACCGCAAAACCGTCTCCTGTCGAAGGTCTCGTGCACACGTACTGCGCAAGACGGGGTAAACCCGCTAAGTTTTCCCTCCGGATCAGACTGGTGACCCCGGTCGGCGTTGAAGTCGCAGTCCCCAAGGGAAGCGGGAGCGCTTGCGGTATCCTTCCATCCTGCCGAGCCCTCCGCTCTCGGCGGGTCTTCACTGAAAGGTGTTTTGCTGGACACGTCAAAATCGGCCGCGCGGTACGGTCGAAGAAAACCGGAAGATGCGTTGCTTCCACTATGGCTACAGAATCCTGGATGCCCAAAACCGCTGCGGGTTGCTTCCGGGTCTTCCGTGCTAACACTGTCTACAGTCCCTCTGGAGCCAACGGAACCGCGTCCTTTTATTACAGTGGGAAGGTCTCCTTCAATGTCGGTGTCCGGAGCCAAGGGGAGACGGTGAGCCTGAGAGCGGTTTGCGGGGACAGACACTGCTTCTGCCTGGCGCTTTGCATCCTGCGCATCTCTACGGTGGGCGGCACTTGAGTCTAGGCTTGGGCCACGGTCACGCGAATCGAGGCCAAAACAAGAAGCGTTCGACAACACAGCCGGCAGGCTGCGTTGAGACGTAAATTCGGTCGTGACGCGGGATGCAGGGGGTAGCAGTGTTGCGAGAGTAAGCCCCCTGCCTTCAGAAATACGCTTCCGATATACGGCTGCTCGACTACGCCTCACTGCATAGAAACTCTGGCGAAAACAGCGAGTTTCTCGCATAACCTGTCCCGGCGCAGCCCCTGAATTGTACCACCCGTCCGCATCCATCAGAAGAAGCATCTGAACCAGTTTCGAGTGGACACAACACCATTGAACGTGTGTCTGTACCTCAGGTGAAACACCAAGTCCGAACTGTTCCTACGACAGAGACTGGAGGAAAAGAGATAGCACGCAAATGACAACTTCGACTCTACGGGGAAAAAAGCGGTGGATATCACTCATGAAATGAAAGGGTAGTTGACACGGCGCAATTTTTTACAAGATTCGGTTAGACCTGCAAGTAATCTGTGCCTCATGCCTATCAGTTTCTGGAGACAATTTGCAAAAATACAGGCAGTAAACACATGCATTCGTTATCTTAAGGGAACCGGGAAAAGCGATGTGGATGGCGCGACGGCAGGAGGCATCAGAAATGGTCAAAATGCTCACTGGAATAGACTCTCTGAACACGCAAGGCATGCAGAAGTCAAAATCAGGCAAAACCCTTGGATGAAGTGAAATTAGACGCGTATCACGCCGTGCTGCCGGTGTTTTGACGGGGGACAGCGCGAACAAAACCACAACATGGCAGATAAAGACCGCACGCTGCTTCCGCCACAGCATCAGGGCGTAGAGTTGTTTCATGACAGCACTTGCAACTTAAACCCTCCAAAACAGCAGATCCGTAAAACCAACGAACTCCTGGGAGTGTTCCTCTAGCTAGCAACGGGGAACTTGTACCGGTGTGCCAAAAAAAGTGTCTCTGTCCACCATGTAAATGTAGCAAGGGGAACAGGGACGGCAACCAACATAGAAAACAACTGCGTCACGCCACATGATGGCGTGTGAAGGCGCTGTATGAGGGGAAACGCAACAAAAATCCGAACCAGTCGTTTTCGAGGCTCTACCTTGTCGGTAAACGGTATAGGCCGTCGTGCCGCTAGTGCATCGAGATGGGAGTTCGGCGTTTGACCTGTCGTTGCACTGCGTGTCCCACAGTGATCCGCAAAATACGCTTCACACGCCGTGCTCTGTACCGTTCATACCATTCAGACTTTGCGGAAGAGCAATCATGCTTGGCCTATTTTCGGCACGGCCGGGGTAATTCTCTCTTTCATCGGAAACAACCGGCATAAGCATGATGGTTGAGTTGCCGTCTCCACCACTCACGGCCACGAGAGAGCAAGGAAGACAAACTACAACTGGAAAACTGCAAGATTCACTGCGTATTAACTCGGCATTATCCAAGCATTGAGAAACCGACCACAAAAGAAACTGTGGAACGCTTAATAAGCGAGGAGTCTCCCAGCGAGAGACTAATGACCTTTGGGCAGTCGCGGTCGCCAGTAACCGCACGTCAGCTACTTTCGAGCATGCAGCCATGCAGTGGTCGAGCCGTCTCTGACAGAGTTGGGTTTGTGGAGACGGATGAAATCTCGGTAGTCTTCTTGTACACAAAACAGTCATGGATAGGCTGGACAGAGCCCGTAGATCAGTCATGAGAAGCTTCTAGAGGAGGGCTTTCGCTTTTGCGATCGTCATCTGCGTGTGTAGCAACGAGCGCTCCCTCTGGCGACCGTCCCAAGAGAGTGCCAGGCAGCAGATGAAGGAACGAGGGACTCGTGGAATTTGGTCGCAAGGCAGGCCGGTACTTAGCACCCCAGTAAAAAGAAAGAACACGGCTATTGCGGGGCCGCCTTAATAGACTGGCGCTCCCATATCAACGGGGACTCTTTTGGCAAAAGGACCCCCCCTGCAATCGTTCTTCTGGGTCGGCCACGAAAAGAAGTAATGACTTGATTTTCTCTTGTGTCTGCAGGATCTGCGCCTCCAGCGAAGCAATTTTTTGCTTTTCATGTGTCATTTGAGTCCGTGCTCGATCGAGCTTTTCACTCGCACGGTCCACCAATTCCCGCGATGCAGTCTTCTCCGTCTCCAGACGTGCTTCTTGTTCGCAGCACCGAGAGCGGATGGACTCCACTTCCTTTGCCATAGCAGCGAGGTCTGAATACACGAAATCTATTGCTTTTCCTGTAAACATACCAGTGTCACAATTCGTGTGTACCGCAGAAGATGCACTCGGGAAACATAGCATGAGATGCAGCTTTTTTCGCAGCCATAATGTTGTTGGTGACAACTGTAGTAGTCTCATATGTTCTGTACAAGCTCTTGTTTTTTTTTGGAAAGGTGAAAGTAGTCCAGGTAGACTTAAAAGAGCATCACGTATGACGAAGATGTGCTCAGGAGTAACTCTGTTTAGCAAGGCAGAACAGTTGACGTCAAAACCGGTGGAGATTGAATAGCATGAAGAGCACACGGAAAGAGAGCGAACAACGCACAAGCAGACGACCAGAACGGCAGTACGTCTTTAGTCAGGTATTTCTACACATGCAGCAGGTGCTTGGTTCGCAAGCGGAGCAATCGCCTCCTGGAAGCCGCCTTCGTAAGGCTGAAAAATGTACCCGTTTTCGGATTGCGCGATATGGAGTGTGCAGCCTGTGTGTTGGGTTTTCCTCTGCGCAGCGCTCTCCTTTACTTCAGGTGACCGAACACTGAACGCCTGACATGCGGTGTGAACGGCTAGGCAGTGTCGCCAATTATGCGTGGATATCTTTCTGGTACCTTGGCTAGTTGGAAGATACTGCGTATCGGATGTAACAAAAAGATTTTCTGTGTTGCAGTTTATACTGCCTCCAAGACGACGGCGCCCCTCCAATAGTAATTGATATATTGAGCGGCTTGTGTGTGATTATCGCGGTGTTTACAACCAAGGAAAATAACACAGTGAGTACAGCGGGTTGTAGCATACATCTATTAATGTTTCATGTATAGTGCTAGGCAGCAGGCAGACTCTTTCGGGGCTACGAAAGAGAATCGCTTTCTCACGGGCAGCACCTGCAGGTTTCACGGCGAGATGCTAAATGCTTGATGAACTTGCTGGCTAGATGTGGAGAGTTTTGCCAAACGATATTACATGTAAGATACTTGCCTAATGTCAGAGCTTGTCTACTGTGCAAAAACTTGCCTGCACCGGGTTCATATTCGCTCTGTTTTAGACGTTTGATAAAAGTATCCTTGTTGGGCTCTCTACCGTCTGTGTCGCTGTTCCTGAGGTACCTAGAGGATTGAGAGTTTGGCAAAATCCTTGAAGTGACTGTTCGAAGGTCTTGCTGCCTGGTTTGGCCGAAGGGAAAGCACACGAACTGGACTCGGCAAGACAGTTATTCAATTCAGCGAGTCCGATATCGCCAGTGTTCACGAGATCGTGTCTAGCAGCAAGGGATTTTCCGTCATCCCGCGAGATGACGTTGGGTTGGTCGTTCTCTCCCCTCCTTTGTTCCACAGTATCGCTGCAAGAGGTATCACAGAACAGCCGCGTTCTGAGATCCCTATTTCCTCTCGGAGAACTCGTCATTTTTGCAGAGTATTCATTCCCACCAAGTTCTGATGGGGGTGTCTCCTCCATAGCTGCTCAAGGCTCGCGAGGGTGATTCTTTGGGCAGTCTACCAGAAGAAAGGAGATTTTACATGCGGGGGAGCCTCCTTTTGTTACGGTACGGAGAGAAAACATATACAAATTTCTGGGATGCCTCTCTGTCCCTGTAATCCCAGTCCCATCACAGCAAATGTGAGTGCGGGCATCAAGATCCCTCTATTAAAGTGGTGAATCATTCAAACCCCTTCGAAAACAACAGCAGAGGCGGGGAGACTTCGACAGTTTCGCTCTGTTGTGATACATCTTATCTGCTTACTAGACATGCGCGCACGCATATGCCTATGCAAAAGGGTTTGTCAATGCCAACATGCTTAAAAGGATTGCGGCACTCAAAAGAGTCGACAAGAAAAAATAACAGAAATGAGGGCTGCTTAAGGCCAACAATAGATCAGTTTGATCTACCTGTGATACACAGAAGAAATACCCCGCGAAGAATCATGTTCTCCATATAGCCGCAATGAAGTCCATCTAACGTCATTTAGTCACGGGGTGACCACAGAATCACGGGAGACTGAGCTGGCCGCCTAAGGAATCAGTGTGTATTTAGGGAGTCAATCTCTGTGTACCTTACAGGCGGAACGCCCCTGTTTTTTTCAAAGCTCAAATGCGGGTCTAGACAGAGATTCGTTGGAACCGACAGCTTTGCATGTTCTGTTCAATGCCGTATCAAGACGTATGCCACTTCACCCCCAAGGTCTCTTAACCGCTTGAGCAGGTGGCCCTAAAGCACTGTCTCATACATTTTCCCCAACTTGTTTCGACTGTCACGTGAGTCATGAGCAACTCAGCAACTGTCCAAACTATTCACCCCCACATGTAAAAAGCGAAAAAAGTGGTGGCTGCCGGCCCCACTCTCGAAAATTTTTTTACCAGGCAACTAGAGCCGAAAACCATTATTCTTATGAGATCGTACCATTGGTGAGAACACTTTTCGTTTGTTTTTTGACAGTGAGAATAGAATACGTTTTTTGGCCACAAAAGGCGAAAATGCCAGGACAGTCTTGTTATCGCAAAGTTTTCCTTTGTAGCCATCGCACGTATTGCCTTGCCAAGGTAGCCGGAAATGAATTTGCGAAAAGTGAAAGAATGTGCTTTTTATTTCTTCCTTTGAGGCGATATGGTGTAGTCCCGTGGGTAATACTCGGGGTTCCATGTTGCGAAATACGGGAGAAATGAGTACTCAAGCCGATAACCCAGGGCCGTACACGAACTTGTCTGAGACACCCCTCAAAGAAACAGTAAATCATACGGCCCACAAGAAAACGTAGCCGTTATACCTAATTATATACACGTATAGTACCCGAAATAGTATCGAGTGTATATATAGTGTCACTTCTGCACAAAGCGTAGAAGATCATCTGCTCCAACAATAGTTTTTTGCGGAACACTTCAGCTAGTAAACCAGGTTTAATCCAGAAACAGAATGGAATATGACATAAACGAAAAACACGCCAATTGCCTGGCGACGGGGTTGCCGCCTTATGGACAAGCATCATCGAACGGAGCCCCGCTGCTGTTGAGCAGAAGTTATTATGCCTTTCCTATTTCCAACAGTGTGGTGTCCCCCGCCTTGAGATCCTTATCAGTTTCCGGAAGCTACCGGAGACCGCAGAACAGATGGTCTGCGTGCTTCTGTGGTCGCTACATTCCTCTCTTCAAAACAACAACGCACCTCTTTGACAGGGGGACAGATCAAAAGAGAAATGCTGTGCGTCTATGGGGTATCTCAAATTGGCTCGTCGGCAGTAACGCGGCACCTGTCCGATTGCCTTGGCCCTGCATGATTAGACTACATTCGTCGAAACCCTATCAAGGCGAGGGCCAAGGAGACCGGAAAAAAGTCGTTATGACACACAGTTTCCCCCTGCGGACCACCGATAAAGTCTCACATCTAAGCACCGCTTTTGTTCTGTCGAGTAGCAAACAAAGGGGGGGAGGACAAACAGAAGACCGTGGTGAAGTTTCACCTGTACTGTTAGACAATGAGCGCATCCCACCGTTGTGTGAAACCGGTCCCTGTCCCGGTGGCCGTGGAGAACAACCCAGCGCCGAGAAGATGTACTTGATGAAGGACCGTCTTGGTCACGTTTTCGGTGACATTATGAAACTGAAGTTGGCGAATTCTTCTCGCCCTCTCGGGAGACACAGAATGCCCAACTCGCGATCGAACGAGGTGAACGGGACTTCCGAAACGTCAGTGAGGGTGCGCCCTAAAACGGAGAGAAAAAAGAAGATTGTTTTGACGACGAGTATTCTTGGTCACTGTACACCCGTGCTCAACCAAGCCCCTAGAGAAGATGCCCTGGCCCTCTCCGACCAGCTGGTTGCCCGCCTGGTCGCAAACGAGGTGATCAAAACTACTGTGACAAACGCCCGAAGCAGGATTGCGAAGCGGTCTCAAGGAGGAATGGATACACGGGAAAAACTTGTTTCCTGCTCAGGTGCTCAATGCCTCCAGAAAACGCTCGCAAACGGAACTTGCGCCATCAACCAGCGAACGAATGGTATGCCGTGAGGAGACAAAAGACGTACGATCTATGGCGAAACCCTTGAGGTTTCTGTGCAAGTGCGTGACCTGTTCCTTACCGAAACGTTTCATCGCAAGCATCCGACCCCCTTTGCATCCTCTGGGAGGAGAGATCGCTGCAGAACGGGATTCCGTTCTTCGGGGCCGTGTTTTCTCGCGGTTGCAAGTATCCACACGTTTTCGACGCTGAGTTTTATCTTTTAAAATTCCCACCGTTTGGGTCTTCCACACCAAAACCCTGCCTTGCGTGGTGGCTGGCCATGTCACTTTAGTTGCAAACAATCGTACAGAGAACAGACGACTAATGATAACTCGGCTCCTTCCACAAACCATCAGGGTTCCAACTTTCGAACCAGTGACACAATCTTGGAAAACGTGGATGAATGGCTAGGATTGTTGCGGCAGCATGAGTCCCTTCGGTTTCTATAAAAACCTTACTGTTGCCGTTTGGATGTGCTCCTTCATTCGACACGTGTATTCTTCTGCAGAACAGGCATCGCCTTCTGAGTCCAACCACAACCCGTTCTCTCCGAGGACGTCTGCTGCAGAGAGAGTGGCATCGCGAGGAGAAACAGCGGGCCCCGAAAAAGACACTGGGAAACAAATCCACAGTTCGTCCTCGAATGGCCGTAGGTTATCTTCTAGCTCCACCAGCAGTGACCCATCCATCAGACGGAGTGCCATCCAGGGAGAAGAAATGCGTCGCGATTACTTTTCCCGTCGCAGAGTGCATTCTCGTCCAAACTTTCAAGAACATGGGAAAAACCACTGGTCAGTGACGGTTCGGATGGGATCCCGAGCCGCGGTCGGACATCAGCGTAGCGAGGTCCATGATTACCCCATAAAAGCAGTCACTTCTCCAGTCGCATTCACTCACCGGATGCCCGTTCGAGAGAGGGCCACAACTGTATACCTGGAGAGTGAAGAGCTTGAAAATTTACCGCAGACCGAGACAGCGGCGCCATCAGCGAGACGACTGGAAGCCTCGTGCAGCTGCGAATGCCATGTGTTACCTCGTCCGTATCGAGATGGCATGCACACAGGACAGTGTGCACAGGTGGAAAGAGGAGACTGTGGATTGCTAATGAACACTGAACGGAAGACCTCTTCAGAGGCGGGGTCGGAAGAAGGTAGTTGGAGAGGCGGATTGGTGTCAGCGGATGGTCAAGATATCCTGGACGTATGGCCTAAAGAGAGAGATCCAGCTTTGGAGAAGGGGCTGTCGGTAGAGAGCAGGAAAGAACACGATGAAACGTGCTTAGAAAACAGAGAGCAACTGGACAGCGATGAGAGTCTTCGCGAGTCTCGGAGCACACTGCAATATTCCCATCAGTTCGGGATCCCGACATCATATCTTGTTGAAGAATTGCGAACACTGAACCGTCTGGCGAGCTTCCTCACGGCCTACAGAGCCATCCACGGGAGGTTAGAAAGGAGGACGCCACCACTGGTGTTGGCTTCGAAGGAGGCTAAGTCTGTCGTGGTAAGACTGATCAACGGTGACACGTGGTGTCATTCATGTAATCGACCAGCCAGAAAGTTTAATTCCCATCGTGCAAGTGCCAGGAATCAGTGGACGAAGAGGAAAGACCTCTATCACAGAACTGACGGTAACTTCACGCTGCTTGCAGCCCGACAAGAGGGGCCACCAGACTCGAGAGCACGGCTACACTGCCAGACAGTAACAACCTGTTTTCCTGGGACGGCGAGGGCTTCTGCTTGGATCGTAACACCGTTTCCAGGAATAAATACGAGAGTCCCATCTGTCGCTCCCCGTGCACCAGATGGTGCAGAAACTTCTGCGGTAATCACTGCACAGCCCGATGGAGATAAGTCCTGTCCGCCGGTCCAAGACTCCAGGAAGAAGCAACGTATTAAAAGCCCTGCACTATCACCGTTTCCAGAGCCGAACCGTTTTCAGCCTGTGCGAAGATCGAATAGTGTGGAGGTTTCCGTGGCAGGAGCTCGACGCCCGACCTCCGAGTGGACAGCAGAATTCAGCCGCGAGGTGGAATCCGGCGCGACTCAGGCCGAAAACCAACTTCATAGATCGACGGAGAACATCAGCAGAAAGGAACAGGACCACGTTGAGTCGGTCGCGAGTCTGCTTGAGGGATCTTCGCTGGAAACAAGTTCAAGCGAAATAAATTTGTCGAGAGTGACCCACCGGCTGACTGCGTTGTCAAAAGAGGAACTGCTGTCTCCCCATTGTAAAGCGGTGCCTAAGGACGGCAGCGGAGCTCCTGGAACGGTCAGGTTAAATGTGTCTGGGGCGACCACTGCAGAAACAGACGGGCAGATGCCTACCGGTAACGTGCCGGAAAGCACTCTTGTGCGTCACCGTCCTGCTTCAGTTTCCCACATCCACAGTTTCGACGAGGCACGGACACTGGGTCCGGACCCACAGTCTTTCATAAATGCAAACCGTGGCCACCTGACACCAGCGGTACTAAGGAAAGGGGAGATTCGGTATGCCCACGAAGTGTTTTTCTCGTCTGAGTGGCCTTCTTCCACAGTCGACGCACTCGATTTCGTGAATCTGGCTTCGACATCGACCCGAGCAGCAGGTATGAAATCAAGGGCGCCAACCCGTGGAGCTGAATTTCCGCCCCCGCTGCCAGGCAACTCCGCCGCCACTCGTTCTGTTAGGGGACCGCAATCACGGGCTGAAGCGCCTGGATCAACTCGAAGTCGCGGGGCAGCCGTGACGCGAGACTTCCCCAGGGCGAGAGGACCTCCACAGCGTTCGGGCTCGGATTTCGCTTTGAACAACCTGTGGCCATGTCCTGGTCGTCTGCCGCATTCTTACCGGGGCGACACGGTGCCTCGTACATACTCACCGCAGAGGGGTGTTCCGGGCAATATCCTCTGCGAAGATCGGTGTCGACTCTCCATAAGCGGACGGGATACGCTCGACAGCGACTCGAGCAGGCACTCCACGGGAGGCACGGGGTCGCGCGACAGCCAACACAGGAGACGGCTGTGTTCCTTATCTGCGCGTTCCCTGTTTGATAGTCACCCGATAGGCAACGGAAAGCTTTCTTTACATGGCCGCTCATCGGTCTCGGAAACGGCATCGTTAGTGGCTGGGGGCACCGCAAGACCAGAGTCCTCTGGAAAAAACTCCGTTGGAGTTGGTTCTTGCACTGAGCTCGGCACACTTGATAACCGGACACTGGACATCAGATATGGGCTGAGAGAACCTCCTCGGAGACACTTGCGCACTACAGGCACTGAACGGCGACAGAGTGTTTTCGAGAGACTCTACAGTTTGCGCAAAAAACCTTTGATTGGAGCAGGACTCTCCCCGCAAATGCTTCGAGCGGATAGTCGAGTAGGTGGTGCTGGGAAGCAAAGGTTCAGCTCTGTGTCGTATCGAAAGAGGGGTTCGCGCCCGCGTCTCAGGCGGGACTCCCACACAGACCAACTCCACCGATATCCGACACCATGTAGGTAGCAACAAGCTGGTGTGCAAATGATACGTGGCTCTTGCTGTCTCGCTAGTGAAGGTGAGGAGGGCTACTGCTGGGAGGTACAGGGGAGACAGCAAGAAATACTTGCTCGTAAAGATGGAGAAGCTGCAGAGAAAAGAAACAAACAACATTTCTCTGCCTCTGTGTAGAATTGCGTCAGCCTAAACATGCGTATGCAGAACCCTGATTAAAGTTTATTTTGCCTGCCCCAAATCGTTCAGCGACACACTCCAACGTCCTCTCTCGTCCGTTCTCGCATGATTATCGTACACAGTCTCCGGCGTCGGCACCATCCATCGCTCCAAAGCCATCGAGAACCTCGAAAAACCGACATGAAGCCGCGCATCCTTCTGGTTGCTAGCTGTATCACGAAAAGTACACTGGCTACGTTTTAATGCTGCCAACCTACAGTCCGAATGTTACACCTGCTACCAGTATCCCCCGCGGCATGGCAGGAGAGGGCTTACTGCAGCGTTTTTTTTTCGGATTCGTGGCACCGTCGTTTGTGAAAGGATACGCGGGCTGTGTCTGCGGAAGCGGATCACCCTCTTCAACACAAAACAGGCTGTTTCGGGTCAAACCCCGTCCGTAAAGTCCTGAAAGTGTGTCACTTTTCGGACGGTTTCGAGGTGTACGGTCGCCTCTCAGCTTCCCGGATAGACTGGCATTTACAGTTGTCAAGACTCTTCGCGCGGCGTTCGCGAATTCTCAAGCAGAGAGCGGAACCGATCGGCTCTGTGTGGCAATACACGTCCACGCCCCCGGATGGTGATGCCACGATTGCAGCCTGTTTCTGGATCATCGATCCACCGTACCATGCCCATTTCCTTCCTGTTTACAAAACAGGGATCCTGTGGCTGACTAGAGAGGTCCTTGAACATTTTTCTGGCCCACCTCCGCTTTTTTCTAGGTTAAGATTTGGGGATTCAATCCGGAATGCGACAACGGGGCCACACAGCTAGGACGATGAATAACGTGGCTAGATAGCCATGGCGTGAGCCTCCCCTCGCGTGTTCTCACCTAGCATTTCGGTGCATAGACTCCTTGTTCGACGCAGGAGGAAAGGGCGGGAAATGAGGCGTCGATGTGCAACTCTCCTCCTTTCTTTTTGGTTCTGATCGTCGGTTCACTTCGTGAGAGTTAGGTTCGCCGTATACTATTCTTCGTTCCCGGGACAGAAGGGCTGTTGTTGCTGATTCGTGCGTGCCGTCGTATGCCAGTGGGACGGGCAGAGGCCGTTCCTCTTCAGCGCAACAGAGGGAGGCAGAAGGCTACTTCTTCGGATATTTTCGAGTTTAGGAGGAGCCTCCTAGTCTCCACTGGGGTATCGGGGAATACTAGTGAGCGATGGCTCGGCTTTCTTGTCTTTTTCGGGCAGCGGCGCTCTAAGGTGTCTCTCTCTCCCCCATTCAAGCGGGGACTCAAGCACCCGCGTGTGTTTTCGAGACGCTCAACACGGGCTCAGTGACGCCTGTCGTTTGCGCGATTTCAAGAGCGATCTTTGCTTTGCTTATTCTTCCCGTTTTCTAAGTCGTGAGCCTGGCCAGGATCTATACTCCTCGCCCGGGAAAGCAGGAGCTGGTGGCACACACACCGCCACGGCGTTCACTGGCGAAAACGAGCCTCGGTCTGCTGGTGTTTTCGCTTCGCAGAAAGAGAAAGTCTGCCTTGTAGTTTTTCCCGTGTACCCTTCCTTTATGAAGAGTGAACTGTCATGTTGCCCCTCTTTTCCTCGTGGCGCCTGCTTTCCTGTCAATACAGTCCAAACGCCCTGGACACCGTCAACGCGTTTGTCCGGTCGACGGAAGAGCGTCAGAGGCGGCTCGCCCACATTGACGCAACAACCCAGATTCTGTGCACGTCGTTACAGTAACCAATAGTTTTTGATTTCGTCAGGCATTCCGTTTTTTGTTCAACCGGTAACTAGCTTGTCCGTCCTGTTCCTCCCTGGTCCCCGTGTGGCTCTCTTCCTCACAGGAGGGCTACCTCGTGTCTCCACCTTCGCTGGTTGCTGCCAAACGCTCTTTCCAAGATGTCGGCGCCTTCTAACTCGACGTGCAGCACAGTGAGGTCTTCTGCCTCAGTCGCAGTTGGGAAGTCAAACAGACGCAATTATCCTCGGGAGATGATCCGACTGCGCCCCGGCCACTACCGCCGTTACGCGGCCGGCAATCGGTTTGCTCTGTACGACGTTTTGTTCGCCTGTACAATGTGCCATCGTCCACCGCCTTACCGCATCATTGATCCGTGGCCTTCAGACCGGCCATGCACGAGTCGAAAAGCGAAGAAGCATTCCTTCAAGAAGAGCGCTCCCGTGAACACGTCTGCTCTGCGTCACGCCACGTCGAATCGATACTTTCCTCCTGCAGGCTCTCCACAGGTTGCCACGCCACCCCGGGATGTCTACGAGCCGTCGACGGAACCGACGCCCGCGCCCGAGTCCCAGCCGACTCTGTCTGTTGTGGAACCCGAACCTGAAGGCCCCGTCCCCACACACGAGGGCCCCGTGAAACGGAGCAAATGGTCAATAAAGGCCCGAAAGACGCTCAGAAGCAAAGTGCTTGGTGCTGAGCCTGCGGCGTCTGAGGCCAACAGACTCCCTGCGCCCGCAACCGACACGCACAGTCGAACTCGGGCGTCAAGGATTCTTTCGCTGTCTCTCTTCGGCTCAGAAGTAGCAAAGAGAACAGGGACTCTGCCGGCGGATCGGGCGCCGGAGGCCCAGCCTGCACCCGCCGAAACGATTCCCCGAGAACCGCCGAAGCTCTCGCCTCCTGGCGAGACGCGAGGACCGCCGACGATCCGACACACTGTGTCTCGCAAGCAGTCTGAGAAACTTGGGGAACCCGCGCAGAAAATTGTTGTCTCTGTCGGGACGTTCAAGTGAGGACCGGAGAACGGGAAACCTAGGCCGAGACAGGAAGGCAAATGTGGTTCCACGTAGCGGTCTATGCATTTAGACACGTTTCTGTCTCCTGGAGGGCAATCTGAGGGAGTCTGGCGTGCGCTTGACACCGCTGCTGGCCGCCGGTCGGTTGCGTTGGGGGTACGGCAAGAGGCGGATGCCGAAAACAAACTGGAAAAAAGCACGATAGGCGAGCTCCGAGCGTCAATCACATCGGGTCTGTTGTCTTTTTGCGTGAACAAACCCGTTTGCGAACCTCACGAAACGACAGAACTCGGGTCTGTCCAGTCAGGTTCTTTTCTGCCCGAAGCCGAAAGTCGCGCAGCGCGACATTTGCGTTTTCCCACGGGAGGGCCGGAGGGCGACACACAGAGGCGGCGCCGATCCCCATTTGTGGTGAACGGGTCACGAAACACGAGACGTTGGGACAGGCCGACGCCTGGCTTCCAGGTTGGATACTCCTTTTCTGGCGATGTGCCGCGCTGCGCTTCAGGGGAACGTACAAGGGAGAACTTGACGGTCAAACCCAGGTCTTCCTTCTGTGTGGCACGACGGAAGACAATCTGGAGGAGGTAAGCGAAACGTGGAGAGGCTAAACCTGCCAGTCTCTTCTCGTCACTCCTGTCGGTCGTCTTGCGTACACACGGACACGTACACGTACCCTGGGATGGGCCGGGTACCGCGAAGGCCTCCTGCGCTCCAGGGCTGCGCACCTGACGTGTGCACCTGCAAGCGGGTGCCGCAAAACAGGTTGTAGTTTTCACGTCCAGTGGCGTCAAGGGCAAAAGGGTTTTACCTCCTGGATTCCGGGAAGGCTCCAGGTTGTCCGCGCGTTTTCATTTTTGGGGAATCGTGTCGGCTCTAGCGATGCACTGTGTGTGTTGCACGAAAACCCATGTGTGATTTTGCAGAGCTGCTTCGAGATCGTTGTTTGCTTCAGTGTAGTGCCCCTCCCCTCTTTTTTGCGTTTAGAGCGACTTCATTTAGGGTAGTGATTTCGACCATGGAGGCAGGAGAGGCGAGCGTCATCTTCCTTTTCCGAAGACTCTGGGGTATTTCCGGGAGCTTCGTAGTGACGACATGTGTGCGTCGGTCTGTGGGTAGTGACAGACATGTTGTTGTCGCGGCGTTCTTGTTCGGCTGCGGCATTTGTGCACGCGTGCCGTGCTGCAAAAGTTCACCAAGGCCTGCTTTCCCGTGTATGTACGCTTCACTTGGAGACCAACCGTGTTTTGCGCTTGTTCGGCTGTGTTTCGTTCGGTACAGCTCCTCAACCACACTCGCAACAAGTCACCCCTCACTGCGTTCACCGTTCCGCCCTCCGGCTGCTTCGCCGTCGACTTCAAACACGAGGTAAATATCTTTTCCGCGTCTCCAGTTCGAGTTGTCCTGGACTTGAAAGCCGCGGCCTTTCCTCCACGTCCCTTCGTTTTCGCCTCGTGTCCTGACCGTATTGACGCTCGACTGTGCGTTCTGCACTTTTTGAATGTGATCTGGATGCCAGAGGGCGGCGTTCTCAAAATTTTCACAGTTTTCCCATCCCTTCTTGTCGAGGTTCGCCTCCGGTTCCTTCTTGGCCCAGAGAAGTTTCAGCAACTGCGTCCTCTCGTTTTGCCCTGTCCCCTCAGTTTGTCCTTCCGCTCGGCGACTCTCCTCCTCCTGGGTTGCGCATCAGCGTTGTGTGCACGCGAGAGACGACTCGTGTGGATGAGGACGGAAAGAAGCGGTTTAGTTGGAGGCTCAACGACGTAGGAAGCATCGTGTCTCCATTTCGAGATATGACATCATCGCAGGTAAGACAATTTCTTCACACGATGCGGTGAAAATGCATGTGCGGTGTCTCCGTTCCCCCGGGCCGTGAGTAGCTGAAGTTGTGAGGAAGGCGGCAGCGCCTTGGTCAAGGAAAACGACTTCAAAATACAGTGGACACGTCGGATGAGACCACCACGTGGACATCGGCGAAAACCAGGGTGCACGAAGGACCGCCTGCGGAGGAGCCGGCACATCTGTCGTCTTTTTTTGAAACTCTGTATCTGATGCGTTGTCAGGTGTCTCCGCTGCGGCTTGTATTTGTGGGGCCACCCCTTTTGGATGCGCGCCTCTTCCTCGCTTGTTGCTACGCGATGTCTTCTCTAGTGTGGTGTTTCTCTTCTGTGGGCACTGCATGTCTGCTGTCGTGCAGACGGTCGACTGGGACGTGTACCCCGTGAAGTTGAACAAACAGTCAGGCTTTGAAGCGGGTAAGTGACCCTGGCGGAGCTCAGCAGTCCAGCGGAGCCCCGTTTCCATTTGTACGAGTGGCTGAGCAAGGACATTGTGCAGCTTTCGTCGACCAAGCGTGTGTGTAGTTGGACCTCCTTCTGTGAACAGAACTGAGCTTGACACTTTCCCCGAATCATCTGCAGGCACTGTACCTTGCTAACGCACGAGAATCTCTCGAGAAGCGTGAGGCTTCGCTCCGCTCGCGAGAGATTTTGTGCGGGGGACTTCCCCCGTTTCGGTGTTTCCTCAAGAAAGAGCTGATGTCGATAGAACCAAAAACGTTTTCGAGCGCCGCTTGGCGGTGCAAGAGCGATGGCAGCAACAGACGGCGAACCTGGTGTGGGGAGTGTAGGTCAGATTCGTTTTTTTGGCGGACAAAGTTTCTCCGGTTCGTTTTTTCGTGGCCATGGCCCTCCCAAGGTCTCCCGAGGAAGGCCCGGACTCAGTGTCCGTTTTATCCGACCAGTCCTCATGCGTATATACAGTATCAGGTGGATGTTGTGGTCACCCTGATTTTGTCAATATGTGCTTCAGAAAACGTTGTGTTGGACGCCAAGTTTGTCCTCTGTCCCGACTCCACTGGCCCGCCAGTTCCCCCGGATGAAATTGAACCGTGAGTGAACCAGGAAGCGAAGGGAAATCTGTTCCTCGCGGCACACGTGTGCGCGGCAGTTCCGTTTCAGTGCGTTAGCCGTTTCCATTGAAGGACCCAGTGCTGACGGCGTAAAGGAGACCTGTGCGGCGGTTTCCTGGTTGAGACGCGTGGAGGCGGCTTCTGGAAGCGATCACTTGCGTTCGTGGTTTTTGGTTTTCTTTCCCCCACCGGGCGGTACGCTGGAGCCCATTGTTTCACGACAAAGTTTTTTCTGTCGACGTCTCGCTTCCGTGCAGTTTCAAGCCTCCGACGCCGCCAAAGGCGAAACTGCAAAAGGAGGCGAAGCACAACGCAGCGGCACCAGTGGACATTCCTCGGCTCGCCCTGTTCGAGTCCGACGCGGCGCGTGGGGTGAAGGACTGCCGGTTATCTACAAACCAGTCTGGGCAGAACGGCTTTCAGGAATTGTCATCTCGTCTGTCCTCTGCCTCGAAGGACGTACTCTCGCGCCGGTCGTCGTCAGTCCTTGAGAGGCTGGAGCGCGCGTTGAGGGAACACTCCGCGAGGAATGAAAGACTCATCAACAAGTTTCTGGACGAGTACCGGAGACGCGAGGAGAGAGATTCGAGACACGACAGGAAGCGCGAAGATGACTTCGGCCACATGCGTGCGCCGGGGCATCCGGGGAACCCCGATGGCAGCGTCTCGTCGTCACTGCCTCACTATGCGCAGAAACACTGCTATCCGGATGGCGAAGGCGCCTTCAGTGGAAAGAACGGCGCGAGTGTGTCACGTCTGAGCCGCGTTGTGTCTGACCACGGGAAAAGTGAACGGGACGTCTGTCGCCGTCAGGAGAAACTCGCGCTGGGTTCCTCCGCTCCGGTCTCCGGTGATGAAACGTTCCGACTCACGAGGTCTCCGTCCCTGGTGTCGAAGCTGGATTTCTCAGAGGACACCGCGTCAGAAAGCGCGCCTCTGTCTCGGTCGCTCCACCCGTCATTTCGGTCGGACACGAGGCAAAGTGGAACATCCCGTGTCGCGAAAAAGGGACACATAGATGACCGGAGCGAGGCGTGCGCGAACCCCACATCGACGAAGAACACCAGCGCTCTTCAGAGAAGCGTGCGAAGCGACAGTCGACAGAGCGTCTCGCATGGCTCGTCGGAAGCAATTGCAGGGCGGCTCTCCAAACACCGCGGCTCAGCGAGTCGAGAGACACTCGAGGATGTTCGGAGTTTCCCTGAAGCCGGTCGCTCCGGGGTGTTCGGAGCGAGGGGTTTGCACGCCCTTGCCACGGAGTCGCGGTCACCGAGTCTCTCGATTTCCCCGGCGTCGACGAGCCGGTCGAACGAGCCTTCCGTCTCCTCCAGGGGAGGAACTTTCACGGGAGGCCTCTCCCAAAGTGACCGAGGACTCGCAGGCCGTGCGCCGACGGTCAAGGGAATGCGTAGGTTTCCTCCTCCGAAGAAAGGTGGAAGTGGATCCTGGTGTGGCAGTGAAACGTCGGCCAGTGAAGTGGAGTCGACGTTTCGGTCCCGCAGAAGTGAGGATTTTACTGCCTCGCGGATTTCTCCGCATGCAGTCAAATATTTCTAAGTGGTCTGCGTCCATTCCGCGAGTGCAAGATTCTGTGCACATCCATGTCGTCTGCGAACACGCAGACACGTGGGTTTAATGCAATGCGCGCACGTATTTTGTATAGTGCAACTTTCTGTTGAAAACAAAGCGCACGCGGTTGCCTGGTTCAGCTCGGGGGAACGAGACCGGCAAGCAGAGCCTCGCTGTCCAGTCGACAACACAGGTCCCCTGGTCGGACGAGCTAGCGCGTTGGTCTGACTAATCTTTCGTGTAACTTTGCCCTGTCTACTGTGCGTTCCTCTGATCCATAGTAGACACATCAAAGAGCGAGGAAGCGGCTGCCGCCGTTTTGACACTGGGGATTTGCATTTTCTGTGGTAGATCTTCCGTTGTGTGGCACACCGGCGCGCGAAGGAAACGTTTGACAAACGTGACAAGAGCCTACCTATCCGTGATGAGAGGATCCAGCTGTCTGCTGTGTACCTAAGAACTCTCGATTAAACAGGAGTGATACAGACTTGGCACCAGTTGCCAGCCTAACGCACTGACCGGAACAGGAAAACGGTGAAATCGAACGAGTCTGACTTGCAACTACGTTACCCTTTCGAGAAAACAACTTGTGATGTGCCGCAGTAGAGAACTTAGAGGACGTAGACGCGAGGAGACGGCCTCAACGGAATCCCGGTGACCATGAAGACTGATCTTCCTACAAGGCATCCTGCACACGCCTCTCTCCTAGTTGGGAGAACGAACTGAGTCCCTTGCTTTGGGTACCTAAGCACATTCGTTTCCGAGGAAGGCCATTTGGACGCGATTCCCCACTGCAGGTCGCGTGCGGTGTGCGAGGCGCGCGCTATCGTAAGAACGAAGGAGCCCGAACGGCCTGTGTTGCCTCTGAAAAGAAGAGACTACCTCGACACGAAATTCCCTAGCGACGCAGCCGGCACACCGTTCACACATCTCCAGCATGGTAGCGCGTATGTTGCCTGGATCATTAGCGAAGAAGAGGGGGAAACTCCTTTGCTTTCGTAGTTATATACAGAGGACAACCTCGCTAGGAGAGCAACGCGAAGAAGTCTACGCCACTGAATTGACCTGCAACGAGTGTTCCGCAGACGGCTAACGCCCGGCCAAGTTCCCCTCTGAGCCGCGCATGGGCATCACTCCTCAGTGCACTTTTGGAATGCAAAAAGGGAACTCCACCAGCCCCAGTTTTCCGCAAAACACGAGGCGGATACCGAACTGGGAGCTAAAACCAAAAGCGGGAAGCGACCGGCACAGCTGGAAATGGGGAAAAAGTGTGTGTGTGGTTGCGGCGGAGGGGGGAACTGACCGTTACTCAGCGGAAGAGCCTGTGATCACACGAAAGGCGTGAACTAGTTATGAACGCTGGGGCAAAAAGGGTGGAGACGAGGGTGATGACGGAAGGCGTGTCCTTTGCCAAAGGGGTATCAGGCTGGCGTCCACGGAGAGCGGGCTGCCGCTGCCGAGCTTTCGGGGCTTCGAAAGGATGTGTGTGTAAAGGACTCTGAGCAGTTGATGCAGAGGAAAACACGGCGTTTGGACCGTGTAGAACGCACGCAAATAGGCGCCGGTCGAGACAGCACTGGGCAACATGCCGAAGAAATCCCATCCGCCGAGAGGGGGTCTGTCTACGTTTTTGCCAGCTCTTTGGGAAAAAAATAAAGGACAGCAGGTAGCAGGACCGGAGTGGGAGAACCGAGGGTAGCAGCACGACAGAGGGACACCCCTCTTTCGGACCGATTAAACACGACTTTGCGACTGCTGAAACGTAGAGAGAGAGGTCTATTTGCGCCGTCCTACCCCGGAATGGAGAATGACAAGGCGCTCGCCCGAGGGCGCGCGGCTGCTGATGCTTATTGTGCGGCTGCCTCTCTCGATTTCGTATCGCGAAGCGGCTTCCGACCGCATTTTTTTCGCTTTTCCTCGAGCTTTCCGACTGGTCGCGCGGCTTCTCTCGGGTCCCGTTTTCCCCGTTCTTCCGGCTGGGACGTTTCTCGCTTTTCGATTGAGCCAGCCCACGCGCGTTGGGACTGCGATCCAGAGATAGCCACATACTGCGTACACGCATGGAAACCCCGTAGATGCACATGTGTGACGGGAGGACGTCCGAAAGTTGTACACATGGATATAAGTGACGTATTTCGTGTCGCGAAGTGAAATCGAAGCCCATTGTGGAGGTTCAAGTGGACAAGCCGCGCCCGGGCGCGCTCTTGCTGTACCCGACAGGCTCTGTGTATCAAGGGAAACGAAAAAGAATTTCAAATCAATCGCGGGGTATGGTACAGCGTCTAACAGAGCCGGTTCCGCTTCGTACCTTTATATCTTATTTCCAGATAGGTATGTAGATCGATCGGCTCTGCTACGGATGCAAAGTAGACGTGAAATCGGCGGTTTTCTTCGGTCATTCCTCTGCGATCTTTTTCACTTCTCCCGTAGTTTCCGGGCTCTTTCCACGCGCACTTTTTTGTCTCCTGCTGCGAGAGGTAGGCGAGCGAGAGGATTGTTTTTTTGGAAAAACGCTCGGCCAACGAACAGGCATCAGCATACGGAGATCTGGTCTTTTCCCTGGTTTTTCTAGCCGCATTTTCAGCCCGCTTTGGGGCGCGGAACTTTCTCTTGAAACGTGATTCCCCTTCGTCCCCGAGCCGCGGCGTACCACAGCGTCGCGGGTGGTCCCAGGCGACGTCGGTTTTTATCTCTTCGCCGTTTTCTTTCGTTTCTCCGTCTTTCTCCTGAAACACCGAGGCACGAGGCACGCCGAATATCCAATTCCATCTCTTCTCCACGTACCCCCGTAACTTTTTCTGTTTCCTTTCTTTCGTCTCGTTTGCCACCGCGCAAATCCCCCCCCCCCCCAAA